>NC_142940.1:9142852-9152852 GCF_046866305.1 Octopus bimaculoides | reverse complement strand
GTGATAACGACGACGACGACGACGACGATGATGATGATGACGACGATGATGATGATGATGATGACGATGATGATGATGATGACGATGACGATGGCTGTGGTGGCAACGCTAGTAATAACAATATTTGGTGGTGGCGGGATAATGTCGATGGTTGAAGTAAAACAAGAGCTTTCGCAGCAGTGGCAGCAGCGGCAGCAGCAGCAGCAGCAGCAGTAGTAGTAGTAGTAGTAGCAGCAGCAGTAATGGTAGTAGTAGTAGTAGTAGTAGTAGTAGTAGTATTTATTGTTGTTCATACAGAAGAGGGAATGGTAGACAAATGCAGCAGTGACTGTTGCACTGGAGGTGGTGGTTGTGGTGGTGGTTGTGGTGGTTGTGGTGGTGGTGGCTGAGGTGGTAGTGGTGGTGGTGGTAGTGGCTGTGTTGGTGGCTGCGGTGGTGGCGGTGGCAGTGATGGTGGTGATGGTGGTGATGGGGATAATGGAGGAGATAGTGGTGATGGTGTTGATGGTTGTGTGGTGTTGATGGTTGTGTTGTGTAGTGGTGGCATTGGCGGTGACGGTAGGGTTAGCGGTAGCAGCGCAGGTTGTGGTGGTGGTGGTGGTGATGGTTGTGATGATAGTGATGTTGATGATGGGAGAGATGGTGGAGGCGATGCAGATAATGAAAATGATGTTGTTGGTGGCGGTGGTGGTGGTGGTGGTGGTGATGACAGTAGGTCAGGAATTTCGGTAAAGTCTGTTAGCAAGTGTTGAAGAACTTGGTTGGAATGAAGACGCGAAAGAATGAGGAGTTTTTTTATGTGAGTGGAATAAAGGTGGGTTGGTGGGAGAAGTTTGTGGCGAGGAGCATGTAAATTTTGAAGTATATGGGTTGGAAGGGGTAACACACGCACACACACGCACACACAACCACACACGTATATATGTATATATTACATACATTATATACATATGTGTGTGTGTATATATGTATATATATATATATATATATATATATATATATATATATATATATATATATATATATATATATATATATATATATATATATATATATATATAATAATAATAATAATAATAATAATAATAATAATAATATTAGGGACAAAATCCAAAATTACAGGTAAAAACTCAATTAAAATCAATTTATAAAAAATCAAAATTAAATTGAGCTTTATAGATAAAATAAATATAAAATATATAGTTTTAGGGAAAATAACCAAGTTTCAAGAACTCATCGATGAAAATCCACTATCACATATAGAAAAATTAACAATTAAAAACACAATAAATGAGTATAATATAAAACAAAGTAAATATCATAAGATAAAGATAATAAAATGAAACTTGGTTATTTTCCCTAAAACTATATATATATATATATATATATATATATATATATATATATATATATATATATATATATATATATATATCGAACTAAATTCGACAACTGGCACCCATGCCAACGTCTCCTTCATTGGACACTGAACTCGGCTTGCGAAGACTTGTTGGGGCAAGTGAAAGCGAAATCGTGATGGCACCTGTACCAGTGGAGCGCTAAGAGCAACGTCCGAGCGTGATCGTTGCCAGAGCAGCTGTCTGGTTTCTGTGCCAGTGGCACGTAAATAGCAACATTTGAGCGTGATCGTTACCAGCGTCACCTTCCCGGTACTTGTGCCGGTGGCACGTGAAAATACATTCGAGCGAAGTCGTTGCCAGTGCCCCTGGACTGGCTCTTGTGCAGGTGGCACGTAAAATACACAATTTTGAACGTGGCCGTTGCCAGTACCGCCTGACTGGCCTTCGTGCCGGTGGCACGTAAAAGCACCCACTACACTCTCGGTGTGGTTGGCGTTAGGAAGGGCATCCAGCTGTAGAAACTCTGCCAAATCAGATTGGAGCCTGGTGTACCCATCTGGCTCACCAGTCCTCATTCAAATCGTCCAACCCATGGTAACATGGAAAGCAGACGTTAAACGATGATGATGATGATGATGATGATGATGATGATGATGATGATGATATATATATATATATATATATATATATATATATATATATATATATATATATATATATATATATATATATATATATATACATGCTAATATCGCACAGTGAGAACGAGTGCTCAAATTGCGTTTGGTGGATAAATATTCTTTATTTGTAGGTTAAGAAGGCTACCAGAGGTTTCATGTTTTTCTCTATATGAAACCATTGGTAGCCTTGTTAACACACAAGGTATATGCGTATATACACACACAGATACACACATGCACACACACAGACACATTTATGCGCATACCTATACAAGACAGTTGAGAGAAAAGGAAAGAGAGAGATAGAAATAGATAGATAGAGAGGAACAAGATATACACGTGCTCAGGCAGACACTAAACGACTGTCGTCCATCGCTTTGCTTTTTAACACCCACATGCACATATACGTATACACATGCATGTGCGCCCACACACACATATATACCGACAAAAAACACACTTGCCTACGGACACGTGCTCACGCAACTGAATATTTTTCGCTAGCTCTCTTTCTCCCTCCTTCTCCTCTCTCATTCCCTATTTCTTTACCATCTTTTCTCTCCTCCTCGTCCTCATTTTCTCATATGTACACACGCACACACATACATACTTACATACATACGCGCGCGCAAAGTATTCGTTCATAAACACATACAAATGACACACGTATACATACACACAACAAACAGGCTATGTACGTATGAATGTATGTATGTATATTTATATATATATATATATCTGTGTGTGTGTGTGTGTGTGTGTATGTATTTATGATTTTTCTTCGAGTTTGTTTAAGTTCTTCTTGAGAGAGGTCAAGCCGGCCGCTAAAAAAGTGACAAGGCTTTTTGACTTGAGTTCCTGATATGTGTAAATATGTGGTCGAGCTGGAATTTTGTTTGAACTGGCGATGCATATACCCAAGCGTGTGCATCTATTCACATAAAAATCTCGGGTGTGTACGAACACTCTGTCTCATTCAAGGTTTCAGAGTGATTGTGTCCATCTACATAATATGAACTTATCTACGTGTTTACATTTATTGAATGTCTCGGATTTTGGCATTTAGATATATCCTATGCTACAGCGAATTTCTCAGCAGCTACATTTTCTCTGCGACATAGAAGCCACGACTATTGCTAGCATTTTTATAAGGCTTTAGAATTTCAGGTCTAGTTATCAAATACCTTTAAGTTTATTTACCAGTTATTTCCCTCTGACAATTAACTATGAACTTAAAAAGAGAAAAATTAAATTTTTCCACGCCACTCAGAAAACTTTGCCATTTATGCAGGCACGAGCATGTACGAGTTTTGAAAATTGTCTGTAATTCTCGACTTGAAAAATTCTCCAGAAGTGACAAACCAGAATGTCTTCGTTGAACCCCAGCATCCCTTTCCGACCATCGTCGTTCGTATAACCTCTACAAACTCTCTGCTCAACAACAATGACAACAACAATCAGAACAGCACCATCACCCTCATCATTTCTATCAGCATCATCCTCATTATTCTTCTTCGGCTCCTTTTCTTGCATTTTGTCATCGTCATCACCATCGTCGTCGTCGTCGTTGTCATCGTATTCATCACCATCGTCATCATCATCGTCATCACAATCCGAATCAATACCAATACTACCATTACCGTTACTATCAGCACTAACAACAACAACAACAACAAAGTATTCCAGATAGAACTTCTTTTTTTTGTTTTTTTTTTGTTTGACGGAAAATTTACCTAAAACCAAGTAAAACGACAAAAAAAAAAAAAAAAATGACAACACAACAAAACAAAAAGGTCGCAAACTCTTTCCGTCCCCCCACCCCGCAACCACACCTCTCTCCGTCTTCTGCTTTCATTCCACCGCCGTAAATTAGTTTAAAAATAAAACAACAACAACAACAACAACAACAACAACAACAACAACAACAGCAACAACAACAACAGCAACAACAATAGCCGAAAAGCGAGTAGCTGTGTCGTGGGAAGATCGGGTTTCTTAGACGAGAAAGAAGCCGGCAGTTTGCGAAGAGTCTATTTTAGGTGTGTTGGAGGTATTTCTGCATATGATCTTTTCTGGATTCCTAGCAGAGTACTATATACACCTTAGTAAAAGGAAAGAACATGCCAAGACGAAGGTACAATAGAAAACTTACTTTGCAGGTTGGTGCTAACGTTGGTAAGTACGTGTGTGTGTGCATGTGTGTGTGTGTGTGTGTTGTGTGAAAGAAGACATCTATGAGCCATATATACGTCTGTGTGTGTTGAGTGTTTCTGTGCATGTGTGTATGTGTGTGGACATAGGTGTGTATAGGTGTGTGGGCATAGGTGTGTATAGGTGTGTGGGCATAGGTGTGTATAGGTGTGTGTAGATGAAGTAGGTGTGTGAGATAGATGGAAGGGAAAATAGATTTGAGCGGTGGGGTAGACAGGTATAGATTAAAGGATAGAAAAGTACAGCTGTAAAAATGTGGTAGCTAGAGAGGTAGTATGTACATATATACTCTATGTGTATGCTTACACACATTTATATATAAATACACAAACATATACTATGCATACACATACACACATATACTATATATATATATGTGTGAATGTATGTATGTTGAGTGTGGGTGTGCGTAACTGTTGTCAGGAAATTTGATTGGAGTATAGAATGAAAGATTAGAGTGGAACGGATGGGCGAATAGTGTGTTGAGAGAACAGACTTGTGTGTATATATAGGGGTAATGATTCTACAAAGATATATATATATATATATATACATTTACGGAAACACACGCCCTCTTTTGTTTTATATATATATATATATATATATATATATATATATATATATATATATATATATATATATATATATATATATATATATGTATACATATGTATATGTATATACATATATATATATGTAATATATATATATATATATATATATATATATATGTATGTAGGTATTCGTTTATTCTTTTACTTGTTTCAGTCATTTGACTGCGGCCATGCTGGAACACCGCATTTAGTCGAGCAAAATCGACCCAGGACTTATTCTTTGTAAGCCTAGTACTTATTCTATCGGTCTCTTTTTGCCGAACCGCTATGTTACGGGGACGTAAACACACCAGCATCGGTTATCAAGCGATGTTGTGTGTGTGTGTGTGGGGGGGGGGGAGACAAACACAGACACACAAACATATACGCACGCATACATATATACATATATACGACAGGCTTCTTTTGGTTTCCGTCTACCATATCCATTCTCAAGGCTTTGGTCGACCCGAGGGTATGGTAGAAGACAGAAGACACTTGGCTAAGGTGCCACGCAGTGTTACTGAACCCGGAACCATGTGGTTGGAAAGCAAGCTACTTACCGCACAGCCACTCCTGCGCCTTATATATATATATATGTATATATATACATGTGTGAGCTGATGTGTGCGTGTTTTTGTATTCGTCACATCCATCGCTTGACAACTAGCGTTGGAGAAAATCATTCTAAAAGATTCACACGATTGGGTCAAAGAACTCTAAGAACGAAACTTTAGGACGTTGCCCTCATAGAGGAGAGAGAGAAAGAGAGAGAGAGAGAGAGGGGAGAGAAAAGGGGAGAGCGAGAGAGAGAGAGAGAGAGAGAGAGAGAGAGGGAGGGGAAATAAAAGAGAAAGGTCACAGGAAGTACGGCTCACCAAATTTTAAGCGGGTAACAAGACATCAAAGTTGTGGTAGAAAATACTTGCCCAAGGTACAATGTAATGAAATAAAACCCAGATTTTGAACAGCGAACTTCTTAAGCTCTGAACACGTTCCCATGTATGAATGTATGCATGCATGTATGCATGTATGTATGTATGTATGTATGTATGTATGTATGTATGTATGTATGTATGTATACACACACACACACACACACACACACACACACACACACACACACACCTATGTAAATGTATGTATAGTTATGTGGTTAAGAAGTTCGCTTTGCAACCACCTGCTTTTGGGTTCAGTCCCGTTGCGCAGCACCTGGGGGCAAGTGTATTCTACTAAAGTCTCGTGAATTTGGTAGACGGAAACTGTGTGGAAGTCTCTCGTATATTTACACATAGGTGTGCGTGTCTTTCGGTTTGTCCCCCACACACCAGCTTGATAACCGGCGTTGGTTTGTTTCTGTCTCCATAAATTAGCGGTTCGGCAATAGGGACGATAGAATGAATTCGTAATTTGCTAAAAAATAAAAAAGGAAAAACAAGTACTAGAGTCGATTTGTTCGGCTAAACCCTTCAAGCTGTTGCTGTGGCATGGCCACAGTCAAATGAGTGAAACAAGTAGAAAGTAGAAGTTAAAAGTAAAAAAGATATACTTACGCACTTACATAAATGCATACATATATACACCTACGCACATTATGCATTACACGTATATTTGAGCTCATATAAACATGTGTATGTTGATGGTGTGGTGTATATTTAGTCTTTAATTTCATCTTATGTTTACAGCAGCATGTCATAAACTTGGTGCGCGCGGACTAATTTGTAATGTATCTTTTAACATAGCAGAACACTATTTACAATATATTTACTTTGCGATATTTATATAAAAAAAAAGCCTTATTGTTGAATAAGCTTCGTTTCAGCAAGTTCAGTTTGTAAACTGATTTCAGTCTTTATATATATTTCCTATGTGGGAAACGTCACGTTCAATTTTGCCTGCTTGTTGCCTGTTGCATTACTTCTTAAGCAACTAACTTATGTGAACGACCGCTCGTTGTTGATTTATGAAATTCTTAAGCTTTTCATGTTTTGTTTGACGTTGGCTTTGCTCGACGTTATCTTACAAGCATATATTATCCTGTATCAAACCGTATCATATCGTATCACATTGTATTATGCATCTCTGTTTTTCTATATGTTTAGGCTGCATCGGACAGCAAATCGAGTACCTCATGTTTGTTTAGTGTTGAGTGTTTAATGCTACCATAGTTTTGCTACCTTTCGTTTGCACGTTTACAATCTATATCAGTTTAAAGTAGCGTCTCATTTAGTTACTCTCTACTCTTTTACTCTTTTACTTGTTTCAGTCTTTTGACTGCGGCCATGCTGGAGCACCGCCTTTAGTCGAGCAAATCGACCCCAGGACTTATTCTGTGGAAGCCTAGTACTTATTCTATCGGTCTCCTTTTGCCAAACCGCTAGGTTACGGGGACGTAAATACACCAGCATCGATTGTCAAGCGATGTTGGGGGGACAAACACACACACACACACACACACACACACACACACACACACACACACACACACACACACACACACACACACACACACATATATACGACGGTCTTCTTTCAGTTTTCGCCTACCAAATCCACTCACAAGACTTTGGTCGGTCCGAGGCTATAGTAGAAGACACTTGCCGAAGGTGCCACGCAGTAGGAATGAACCCGGAACCATGTGGTTGGTAAGCAAGCTACATACCACGCAGCCACTCCTGCACCTAGTTGATGTTTGTTTCACCCCAGGCCGACCCTGGTTGTGGAACCTATGATCATGGTATTCTAGACATGAGCTTGGCATTTAATCCTTGGACAAAACATACCTGGACAACATTGGTAAATTATTCGTAATTTCAGTAATTTTTCAGCGTTGTAACCCCCTGGGTTTGTCTAAATGTAATGGATCCACGTCGGCTTCGACGATGAATACTCAGCTGTTCGATCTGGTGAACTACTTTCTCATTAAGTTAGTGCATTAAGACGCTGAACGTTCTGCAGACACGCGTACCTTTAACACCAGTGTGACAAGGCAGGATTTGTCAATTATAGATTTATGTACCAGTTACCCGTCAAACTATACCAGTTTTTCATCGACTATACAAGTCTTTTTTATGAATTATATAATAATTCAAAATTAACAATTCCAAATTCCCATTACCTATACCAGTTCCTCATCAACAATACCAGTTTCTCATCAACTATACCAGTTCCTCATCAACAATACCAGTTTCTCATCAACTATACCAGTTCCTCATCAACAATACCAGTTTCTCATCAACTATACCAGTTTCCCATCAACTAAACCAGTTTTCCATCGACTATACCCATTTCCCATCAGCTATACCAGGCGTCCGTCAGTTCCAACAGTTTTCCCATCAACTCTACCGGCTTCGCATCATCTATACCAATTTCCCGTCAAACATAATACCTTTTCCTGATCTATACTTTTTTAAAATCAACCCTACGAGTTTCCCCATCAACTCTGCCTCTTTATACATTTCTAGCCTTCTTCCAATCTTAGAAAACGATATTATAGAAAATTGGCAGATTCGATAGAGTGTCGGTCAAAATACCTTACGCTATTTAGCTACGGTCATTTATCTTCTGAGTTCAAACCACGCGTTGGTTTGCTTTGAATTTCGTACTTTCTCAGTCGATTAAAAGAAAGAAAATAAGAACCAAATAATTACCTTTGCATGAGGCGGGAGTCGATATAATCTTCTAGGTTTTCCCTTTCTTACATTTTTCAGGTTTTGTGCCAATTAAAAAAAAAATATCATTTATATATTTTTAGTATTTGAGATTTGAACGGAAAATGAAAAATAAAAAAAATGGTAAACATTTAGATAAGAGATTAAATAAAATTAACCGATATTTTAGTAAATGGGTGGTGGGGGTGGTTGTAGGGGTAGTGATGAGGTTGGGTGGTGGTAGCGAGGCTGATGATGGTGCTGATAGTGGTGGTGCTGGGGATGACGTTGGAGGTGGTGCTGGGGGTTGTGTTGGTGGCGGTGCCGTTGCGGTCGTGATGGTAAGGATGATTGCGTTGGTGGTGCTGGTGGCACTGGTGATAGTGTTCGAGGTGTTGATGGTGCTGTTGTTGTTGTTGTTGCTGTTGGCGGCGGCGGTAGGGATGGTGGCAGTGATGCTTGTGGTGGTGGTGGTGGTTGGGGGGTGGGGGTGGGGTGGTGTTTTCATCGTCGTTGGTGATGGCGCTGGTGATGGTGAAGAAGTTATTGACGGTAGCGATGGAGGCAGCAGTGGAGATAGTTGTAATGGTGGTGGCGGTGGCGGTGGCGCTGGTAGCAGAGGTGGTGGTGGTGGTGGTGGCGGCGGCGGCGGCGGCGGTGGCGGCGGTGGAAAATAAATGAAAAATCTGAAAAGAAATTTCCTTGGAGAATTTAAGCAATTTCAGTGTGCAACAATAACATATAATAAGACTACCATATAAGAAGTCTTGCTATTAGAAGTGGTCGCGCACGCACGCACGCACACACACACACACAAAGACACACACACACACATAGACACACACACACATAGACACACACACACACACACTCGCACAAAGACACACATACCCAGATACACGTAGACATATACCCCTTACACGTATGTACATAGACACATGCACACGCACGCTCATACACAGGGAAGACATGCACACACACACACAATGACGTTGACATGCACACGCACACACACACGTGTACACACACACACACACAGTCACACATAGATACACATAGACACACACATACATGCTCACTCACTCAAACGCAAGCATGCACAAGCACGTGAACATGCACACGCGCACACACATCTACACGCAGACATGTAGACACAAATACACAAACACATACACACTCACATGTAAACATGCACACACTGAAACATAATCGCATACAGACTGACACATTCCTCACACATCGATATACACGTACACACACATGCATACACAGCACACATGCAAGCGCGTGTACATACACACAGAGACGCGCACGCAGAAACATACACAAAAATTCACACACATATACAATAGAGGCACAGACACACGCAGACACGCGTACACAGATACGCGCACGCAGACACGCGCACACAGACACGAGCATACAGACACGCGCAGACACACGCAGACATGCGCAGACACGCGCACACAGACACGCGCGCACAGACGCGCACACAGACACGCGCA
>NC_142940.1:9127852-9132852 GCF_046866305.1 Octopus bimaculoides | reverse complement strand
TATATATATATATATATATATATATATATAGAGAGAGAGAGAGAGAGAGAGAGAGAGAGAGAGAGGCAGAGAGAGAGAGAGAGGCAGAGAGAGAGGAGAAGGAGAGTTGGAGAGGGGGTGAGAGGGGAAGAAAAATTGACAGAAGGTGAATTCAGAGAGTATATGTGAGACATGATGGAATTGAATAGAGAGAGAGAGAGAGAGAGATAAAGGAAAGAGAAAAGAAAGAGTGTATGTGAGAAAGAGGATAGATATTGTGAGAGAAAGAGAAAAGGTGTGTGTGAGAGAGAGAGAGAAAGTGAGAGAGGCTGGGAGAGATGAGAGCGGGAGAGAGGGAGTACAGAGAGAGAGAGAGAGAGAGAGAGAGAGAGAGAGAGAGAGAGTGAAAGAGGGAGATGGAGAAGAAAGAGAGAGTGGGGTAGGGGAGAAAGAGAAAGAAAGGAATGAGGATGCGAAAACGTGTGCATTGTCGGAATGTGATAAGAATGAGGAAGAGAGAGAGAGAGAGAGAGAGAGAGAGAGAGAGAGAGAGAGAGAGAGAGAGGGGGAGAGAGAGAGAGATAGAGAGATAAATAGAGAGAGAGAGAGACAAATAGAGAAGGAGGGAGAGGGACAGAGTGAGAGAGAGAAAGACAGAGAAGGCGAGAGAGAGAAATGAAGAGGAGAAGCAGGATGGAAGATAGAAGATAAAGAAATGTCTTGTAACGTTTCTGAATTGCCTCAGAGTTTTCTCTTCATCAGCAGCCTTTACGTGGTCATTTGATTTGCTGGAAACAACAGCTGGATTCTCTCAAAGTACGCTTTCGATAATAAGGCGAGAGGTCCAACGACCACAGTTGTGCTTGATGGAGACTGACCAAGGGCTAAACAACTAGAACAATAACAACAACAACAACAACGACTACGGCAATGACAACAACAGTAGTAATGGCACTCCGTCGGTCGCGACGATGAATGTTCCAATTGGCTCGATCAACGGAATAACCTGCTCCGGAAATTAACGTGTAATTTGCTGAGGGCTCCACAGACACCCGTACCGTTACGTGTAGTTCTCAGGGAGATTCAGCGTGACACAGAATGTGACAAGGAGCTGGCCCTTTGAAATACAGGCACAACTTATTTTTACCAGCAGTGTGGACTGGGAGCAATGTGAAATAAAGTGTCTTGCTCAAGGACATAATGCGCCGCCGGGAATCGAACCCACGATCTTACGATCGGGAACCTACTACTCTAACCACTAAGCTACGCGCCTTCATTGAAACAACAGCAATACCATCAACAACAAAAGCGGTGGTGGATCTCCGTCGTTCGACGATGAGGATTCAGTTGTTTAAACAACTGAATTACCTGCTCCTGAATTAACGTCGAAGTGGCTGAGTATTCCACGGACACGTGTATCTTCAGCATAATTCAAAATCTGCATTTCACCGTGTGTGACAAGGACGTACTCCCTGAATTACTAATAGAATTCATTCAACGGGCTTCTATACAGTTTCCGTATATTCAGTTTCATTCATAAGGGCTGGGTTATCCCGAGTCTGAAGAAACAACACACTAAGCCCTAACCCTTGGACTTATAAGGTCTGCTATCCGATTTCCATGGCGTGTAATTGACTGAGATCACATTTCTCGGAAGGGGACGCCGGTCCGTTGGAGAGTTCAAGGATATCAATTTTTAGGTGAGGGGACAAATCGATTACATCAGCCCAGTACTTGACTGGTACTTAATTTTATCGACCCTGAAGGGGTGATGGGTAAAGTTGATCTCAGCAGGATTTGAACTTAGGACGTAACGAGTTGGAAGAAATACCGCAAAGCATTTTTCCTGATGCTCTACTAATTCTGCCAATATATTGCTTTTTTTAAAAAAGATAATCAAATGTATTTTAGAGATCGAGTCATTGTATAATAACTCCCTCGTTGGTTCCTTGAATGAGGCACACGCAAGTTTGTTAGCTCAGTCAGTAGCTATAGAAGAAAAGAAAGGAGAGATAGAGAGAGGGAAATCCCGGTTGTATATTACTGATCGTAACATATTGCTGAGGTAGATATCCTTTGCCAATCAGTTAGATGATCCTTCCTCAATAGTATGTGATATTTATCTGAGTAGCAACAATGGCAACAACACGGTTCTGGACTTATAAATCGCATTCCAAACAAAGCTGCATTTTTGCTTTGTGGAGGGTCAGCTAACAGGAAGCTATTTATCGAAATGCAGAAAGAAATGGTTTAAAATTCTTCCAAATTATTATCTTTCCTATCCTTCCAGACGGCCTTCCTAGATGCTTGTAATCAGATAAGATATTTAGAGAAGATTGCCCAGTCTCGATAAAACGATATAAAGGTAAGTGACATTACGATGTGGGATACAGGGTGTGTTTCACGGCACAAGGTGTTGGACTACGCACAGATTACAATGAAAGTGTTATATTTCAATATTACGATATTTCAAGAAATAACTTTTCTTTTATCATTTTCTTCCCACCGCCTATTCGACAGTTTATTCAACTCGGTTTTATGTGTTTGTGTGTATGTACAGATATATGTATATGTATACATATGAATATATATATATATATATATATATATATATATATATATATATATATATATATATATATATATATATATATATATATATATATATATATATATATATATATATAAGCAATGTTAATTCTCTAAATGAAGTATTAACAGTAACTGCACGATAAAGTGTAGTATATTGCCACTTAAGTGTGGCTGACCCCTAGGGGTGGATGTTACTGTTGCTTTTAGCCCCAGGAGGACATCTCCTCCAGCTGGCTTATCGACACACGACTGTGTCCTGTTTGCCAAGGGAGTTATCCCTCTCACCACGACCAGCAGCACGAACGTATCCGGATTTCAGGGTTATTTCCCTTCTTCGGCGTTCGACAGCTGATGACCTTGGTGAGAGAGAAAAACCTGGCAAAATCTTATATCTTCTTTTCCAGTGACATTCTTCACTGATATTGAAAAGGTGAAAACAAGCAATGTTAATTCTCTAAATGAAGTATTAACAGTAACTGCACGATAAAGTGTAGTATATTGCCACTTAAGTGTGGCTGACCCCTAGGGGTGGATGTTACTGTTGCTTTTAGCCCCAGGAGGACATCTCCTCCAGCTGGCTTATCGACACACGACTGTGTCCTGTTTGCCAAGGGAGTTATCCCTCTCACCACGACCAGCAGCACGAACGTATCCGGATTTCAGGGTTATTTCCCTTCTTCGGCGTTCGACAGCTGATGACCTTGGTGAGAGAGAAAAACCTGGCAAAATCTTATATCTTCTTTTCCAGTGACATTCTTCACTGATATTGAAAAGGTGAAAATAAGCAATGTTAATTCTCTAAATGAAGTATTAACAGTAACTGCACGATAAAGTGTAGTATATTGCCACTTAAGTGTGGCTGACCCCTAGGGGTGGATGTTACTGTTGCTTTTAGCCCCAGGAGGACATCTCCTCCAGCTGGCTTATCGACACACGACTGTGTCCTGTTTGCCAAGGGAGTTATCCCTCTCACCACGACCAGCAGCACGAACGTATCCGGATTTCAGGGTATTTCCCTTCTTCGGCGTTCGACAGCTGATGACCTTGGTGAGAGAGAAAAACCTGGCAAAATCTTATATCTTCTTTTCCAGTGACATTCTTCACTGATATTGAAAAGGTGAAAACAAGCAATGTTAATTCTCTAAATGAAGTATTAACAGTAACTGCACGATAAAGTGTAGTATATTGCCACTTAAGTGTGGCTGACCCCTAGGGGTGGATGTTACTGTTGCTTTTAGCCCCAGGAGGACATCTCCTCCAGCTGGCTTATCGACACACGACTGTGTCCTGTTTGCCAAGGGAGTTATCCCTCTCACCACGACCAGCAGCACGAACGTATCCGGATTTCAGGGTTATTTCCCTTCTTCGGCGTTCGACAGCTGATGACCTTGGTGAGAGAGAAGGGAAATAACCCTGAAATCCGGATACGTTCGTGCTGCTGGTCGTGGTGAGAGGGATAACTCCCTTGGCAAACAGGACACAGTCGTGTGTCGATAAGCCAGCTGGAGGAGATGTCCTCCTGGGGCTAAAAGCAACAGTAACATCCACCCCTAGGGGTCAGCCACACTTAAGTGGCAATATACTACACTTTATCGTGCAGTTACTGTTAATACTTCATTTAGAGAATTAACATTGCTTGTTTTCACCTTTTCAATATCAGTGAAGAATGTCACTGGAAAAGAAGATATAAGATTTTGCCAGGTTTTTCTCTCTCACCAAGGTCATCAGCTGTCGAACGCCGAAGAAGGGAAATAACCCTGAAATCCGGATACGTTCGTGCTGCTGGTCGTGGTGAGAGGGATAACTCCCTTGGCAAACAGGACACAGTCGTGTGTCGATAAGCCAGCTGGAGGAGATGTCCTCCTGGGGCTAAAAGCAACAGTAACATCCACCCCTAGGGGTCAGCCACACTTAAGTGGCAATATACAACACTTTATCGTGCAGTTACTGTTAATACTTCATTTAGAGAATTAACATTGCTTGTTTTCACCTTTTCAATATCAGTGAAGAATGTCACTGGAAAAGAAGATATAAGATTTTGCCAGGTTTTTCTCTCTCACCAAGGTCATCAGCTGTCGAACGCCGAAGAAGGGAAATAACCCTGAAATCCGGATACGTTCGTGCTGCTGGTCGTGGTGAGAGGGATAACTCCCTTGGCAAACAGGACACAGTCGTGTGTCGATAAGCCAGCTGGAGGAGATGTCCTCCTGGGGCTAAAAGCAACAGTAACATCCACCCCTAGGGGTCAGCCACACTTAAGTGGCAATATACTACACTTTATCGTGCAGTTACTGTTAATACTTCATTTAGAGAATTAACATTGCTTGTTTTCACCTTTTCAATATCAGTGAAGAATGTCACTGGAAAAGAAGATATAAGATTTTGCCAGGTTTTTCTCTCTCACCAAGGTCATCAGCTGTCGAACGCCG
>NC_142940.1:9100352-9110352 GCF_046866305.1 Octopus bimaculoides | reverse complement strand
CATGTATTATATATAACACACTAAAATCTGCGAGAGGTGAGAGGTAAAAAATATTCATTCCGTACATTTACAGCTGTTTCATAACTCACATTCAGTTACATCATCGATGCTGATTTTAAGTTGCATAATGATTGCACACACTTCACAATTGTCTTACATACATACTCGCGCACGCACACACACACACACGCAAATACACACACTCTCTCACGCTCACACACATATATATGCACAATATGTACATAAACGAAATTGAAAGATTCAATTGGAGACTAAAGACCTGGCATAGAACATCCGTATACTTATGCTTCAGAACGAAGTGTTAATCGAATACAGAGAAAATGAGGCACCAACTGTTTCAAATTTTCGAAGAAAGCTGGTAATTTTAGTGGAGGGGGAATAATCAAAGATATAAAACCCCAGTACTTGATTTGTACTTTATTTTATCGGTCCCGAAAAGATGAAAGGTGAAGTTGACATTGGCGGAATTAGAACTCAAATACCGCTAAGCATTTTATCTGCCTTTGAATAAGTAAAATGATACAAACGTAGCCAAGTAATCGCCCGAATCCTTCCACATTTGATAGGTTAATATAAGTTGTATTACATATTATTAATTTAGGATGAAAACTGGGTCCAGAATTTTTAGATCAGTGTTCTGGTTGTGTCTTGTGTCCATTCTATCTATTTTAGATGGAAACAAGTTATTTCAACGTTTGAAACTTAAAACCAGATAAAATCTTCCTAGTTTTGAATATACTAGTGATATTACTGGGATTGTTTTATTTAGAACGTGGAGTTATTATGTAGAATCTCGTTTGCAGGTTTGCATGTCTCTATAAGAAATCGATATCGACATCAAAAGATAATTATAACCAATATTTCTTAACTTAAGAAAAGAAGTAATTTGATGGAAGGTAGAAGTTACCTGTCGAAGCTAATGTAACTACCTGATGAATAGCTCATTACAGAAAGAAATATATGAATATATACGAATATACATATATATATATATATATATATATATATATATATATATATATATATATATATATATATATATATATATATATATATATATATATACAGCAAAAACAAGACGATAGGCAACAGAATAAATATAAATATATAAGAATAGGAACTACCAAGACGAGAGATACAAGGTAACGTCTTCATCTGATAGCTAAGATCTAAATTACCTGCTAAATTGGAATGGTAAATTAGTGAAAGAACATCAGAGAAATATTGAAGAGTTAAACATACAAAAAGAAAATTGAGATTTCCTCCGAGGGGAAGAAGTGTAGACAGACAAGTAAGGTGAGCTTAGGAATTAAGTAGCAGAACGATACGGTTAACTAACTAATAATTAATTAACTCTTGTTTATTATTATTAACACAGATATTGGTAATAGAACCGACTCTAAAATCGGCCCAAATAGCTAAGTCTGCTAACAGAATTATACTCTGACGCTTTAGTCTTTAGTACTTAACCGTAAAACTTTATCAACAGTTTTCAAGTTTCCGGCTGCAGTTATTCTCTGTGAGTAAAAACACAAACAGATAAACAATCCATATATTTCTCACACGCACTGGCGAACCCCAGCTATTTTACACGTAACTGCCGAAAAGGTAAGATTGTAACGTAATTTCAATCCGCAGAAATGCCAAGTTCAATGCCTTTTGTCTGCCCTGTGCATCACGTCATACACAAATTATATTTCCTTGGTGTCTATGCATTGTATATGATATACATTCCTAATTTTGCTCTTCAACCACCAGAGTAAGTTGAGGTTTATGGAAGGAAAGCTTTATATTACTTAGAATGTATGAAACAAGAAATTGAGAGAGAGATGATTCGACACAGTAGTATTGTGTTTAGCCTTTTAACTGTCTTGTGCATCACGTGTGATATTCATGACATATTTTCCCGGTGTACTTGCATCATATTTGATACACATTCCCTATATTTTTTTTTGACCACCACCAGAGTAACTTAGGACTTATGAAAGGAAAGCTTCATATCATTCAGAACGTATGAAACAAGGGCCAACTAAAAGGTCTGAAAATCTGAAAACGAGCATGGCCGGACACACACACACACACACACACACACGTACGTAATACATACATACAAACATACATACACTACGACAGGCTTCCCCTCTATTTCGTCAACAAAATTCACTCACGTGGTTGCTAAACGAACTTCTTAACCACATGCCTGCGCCTACGCGAGCCAATGTTTGATTAGTCACAAATTTGTGTTATGAAATATTTAGAATATCTCCTATCCCCGAAGACGATAAACTTAGATATAATGTCACGTAATATGCTAAGAATAATAATGTTACTCACAGATCAAAGTATTACGACAACGAACATAGTTGAATTAGTATTTCTGTCATCTGCTGTTTAAATGCTTCGTTAAAAGTTTAAAAGTTTACGTATTTCGATGGAAATGACTGCCGTAAGAAACTTGTTGAGTATGTAATGTAAATGAATGAAAATGTTGGCTCTAGAGATGTAGGAGAAGATGGATGACTCATTATTTCTGTCGTCTGCTGTTTAAATGTTTTAGTTAACGTTAATGTATTTCGATTAAAATGACGGTAGTCTGAAAGTTGTTGAGTATGTAATGTAAATGGATGAAGGTGATGGCTCCAGAGATATAGCAGAGATTACAATGAGAATGATTCATGTATAAAAAGTTATTTTTAATTCCGTTACGAAGAATATGTTAATCATAACGGATCTAAACAGTAGAAAAAATAGAAAATAAAATACAATTATAAGAATAGATTGATATAATATAGTGTGTAACAAAAATGGATGTTCATATGAAATGGCCGTGTTATGGAAATATTTAAAAGAAAAAAAAATAACAATTTATAATATGTGATGGAGTTAACAGAAAATAATAGCAATTGGTAGCAAAATGTTGAATTAGATAATGTCTATAGGAGACAAAAGTTTATTTGCATTCACCAGAATGCGACAGAGTTCTTAAGAATACAAATGTTCATAAGAAAAGTAATATGAAATAAATAAATATTCTAGACAATATTTCAAAGAACAATTGATACAAGCATAAAATGATTTGTATGTCTTATCATAATGTGTGTGAGTCAATATGCGTGTGTCATTATGCATGTGTGTATTTAGAAGAACGTCGATTCCAAGCGGCATGAGATCGTGTAGATACAGAGATACACTTTGAATTGTTAGCGAGAAGCTATAATCCTTAATGATGGTTAGTAGGTTCAACCAGTCTGTTTATAAGGTCAATCCACGCTGAAAAGAAATGGTCTGATTGATTGAAAATAGTCAAGGAATAAGCCCATTTATGTTATCTATGATTTTCCCTATTACATATGGTGTAAGTATGCTTTATAAACTGGAATGAGTTCATATGTTGGAGGTAGCCGAAAAGCCTTATATTTGATACTTAGCTCTTTGTTAGAGATTTGTCTCCCGTAAACGAATTTTGTCGATTCAGATAATCGCTAGTTTCGTCGGTGCCATGTTCTTAATTAGCAAAGTATGGGAAAAATGAAACAATATGAATTACTATTCAAATGAACTTCGACCAGTTAAACTGGCACTCCGTCGTTTATGACAACGAGTGTTCTAGTAGATCCGATCAACGGAACAGCTTGCTCGTAAAATGAACGTGCGAGTGGCTGAGCACTCCACAAACAAGCGTAACTTAACGTAGTTCTCACGGAGATTCAGTGTGACACAAACTGAGGCAAGGTTGGCTCTTTGAAATACAGGTACAGCTCATTTTTGCCAGCTGAGGGAACTGGATCACCGTGGAATAAAGTGTTTTGCTCAAGGACACAACGCACCACTAGGTATCGAACTAAAGACCTTACGATGATGAACCGAATAAATGCCCCTAACCTCTAAGCCACGCACATTCACTTATGTTTATATAAGAGAGAATTTATGATGGCAATAGTGTCTTTTTACGTCTATTTTTCAGTGCGTGGTGAGGCACAAGCCAAGCCGTTGATATAATTATGTATATAATTATAATATATATATATATATATATATATATATATATATATATATATATACAATTAATTAAAAAAACACAGAGAAAATAAAAACGAAAGCAAAAAAAAAAAAAACAGAGGCCGTAGCACAAGCAATATATTAAATCGACGCTCGGAGAAGGAAAAGAGTAGTAGTTTTACGTTTCGAGCATGGCTCTTCTTCGGAAACAGGAAAATCAGGAAAGTCCAAAGGGGAGAAGGAAGAAGGAGGAAAAAATCGCCAATAATCCACGTGCGGTTATATTTCTGTATATATTTATATATATGCATATATATATATATATATATATATATATATATATATATATATATATATATATATATATATATATTTAAACACACACACATATACGTATATATATATATACATTTGATAAATAAATTCAAAAAAGGATAAAACTCTTTTACAAGAATTTTATCAAGAAGCCAGTGTGTAAAAAAATTCATTAGGGAAATTTCTATTCCCAAGAATATAATTATTCGTTTATATTTATATAAAGGGCATTATTACAGAAAAATAATAGAAGTCCACTGTGTGGCGTTATTATTTTTCTGTAATAATGCCCTTTATATAAATATATATATATATATACACGCACACACACATATATATATAATGACTAAAAAGAGGCCAAATTTATTTAGATTTCAAAAATGATGACTAAAAGTTGTAGAGGAAGAATAGAGCTACAAAATTCATGAAACACTACGACAAAAATATTTTTCATGTTAATTCAAATAACATTTGAAACGATTAAAATAAATGGAAAAGAAAAATATAACGAACAAACTTATCTGACATACACACATCCACTTGCACCCTCCCCACCCCCACACGAACGTATATAAGTTAAACTATGATGGTCTGTTTTATGTATGCCAAACAAAAAGAAAAAAAACATTCTGAACATACTATCACTAGCTCATTCGAATTATCTCCCTTAGTTGCTTTCATTTTTAAAACATTTTCTTAATTACATGGGAGTATCAGAATAGGCTAGGTTAGTTTATTTCCAGTATTTAGTGCAGGTGACCTGATCTGTGTACTCCTGTTGAAAAACTATCCTTGCTGTAGGGTAGATCACTTCCATTCAGATTACTCGAATTGCTTAAGAATTTACTAACAAAATGCTAAAACATATCTCAGAGAAATATGATCCCTGTTACACTGAAAATTTGTAAAAACGTCTGACTCGTAGAAAAGTTACTATTTTAGCTCTGTAATGATTCCATCCAAAATCTGGAGTCTAAGAAGGCCGTAGATTCACACACAATATTTCAATAGATAGACCCGAAAGGGCGGGGTGCTGCAAACTCATGGCCTGCACTGGGCGACACCACTCTAGCTTCGCCACTGTTGCTACTGGCACCTTGAAACACTGTACAACCAGTAACGTGGTTAGTTGATTCGGCGTCTGAATCAAGCCTGCCTCCACACCCAACTCGAATTTACAGAATAACAGAGGAGAGTTTGGTGCCGTACAATGGAATTGAATGGGAAACCAGTGATTGCAAAATGAGTTTTTTAACCACACATCCATCCATCTCTCTCTCCCTCTTCTCACTCTTTTGACTTATAAGTTAAACTATGATGGCCTGTTTTATGTATGCCAAACAAAAACAAAAAAAAAACTATTCTGAACATACTATCACTAGCTCATTCGAATTATCGAATTATATATATATATATATATATATATATATATACATGCACACGACATTTACCCACACATTTTCTGTCTACCAAATTCATTCACAAAGCATTGATCAGTTCGGAGCTATCGTAGAAGACACTTGCTAAAGGTGCCACGCAGTGGGACTGAACCCTAAATTACGTAGATACAAAACGAGCTTCTTAACCACCCAACCACGACAAGAAGTTAATGAAACACAGTATTTGATAGATATCGAATAAAATCATAGTGTTCCTGTGAGTCCGAAATAATGATTTCAATGGTGGATAAAGCATTAAAACTGCGAGGACGGACTTCCCAGAATGGAATTTGTAAAATGGTATCGATTCTCATTCATAGCTATTTCCGTTTTCCATTCCTCAAATGGTTTAATATGAGTAACCGTAGTATACGTGGGTTGATCACTTTCATATGAAACCCTGGCATTTTGCCCATTAAAAGCGATATGAATATCATATCATATATATATATATATATATATATATATATATATATATATATATATATATATATATATATATATATATATATATATATATATATATATATATATATATATATATATATATATATATATATATATATATATATATATATATATATATATATATATATATATATATATATATATATATATATATATATATATATATATATATATATATATATATTATATATATATATATATATATATATATATATATATACACATATATGCACGCACACACACACACACACACACAGAGAAACACACACACAGACACACATATATGTCTCAATCAATCGAATGCGGCATTGTTGGGGCATCACCTTCGAAAGTCCAGTTAAACAAGCAAGGTATTTATTTATTGTAAGCCTGGTACATTAATATAGGTGGTTGCAGGTCTGAAAAATAGCGTTATACAGCTAAGGAATTAAAATTATATTAATCATAAGGACGCATTAAAGTGTATCGCTATAAAGCGATTAAGGACACCAGCAGATTTCAACGGGGAGGATTCGGGTAGTGTTATAAAAAGTTAAGGTGTGCTGAGGAAGGTAAGATCTTTGTATCAAACCAGAAACCTGTCCACATATATAACCGTACCATTAAATATATAGCTTTATGCTATATTGGTATGTGAGAGATTATTTTCCGATCTGCTAGTATACCGTTGAATCTATTATTTTCAGTGTAAACTTTTTGGTGGTCTAAATAAGAATTTTGACTCTTATTTCTAGCGGGTAGATACTTTGATGTGTCCTTATGATTAATATATATATATATATATATATATATATATACATACACGTACTATTGTCAAATCGTTACATATTAGCGTATGTTTTACTGAGGAAGTCTAATAAGAGAGAAACATGCTCGAAGTTGTCGTCGCTGCTTCTAAAGATCAGACCCACTCCGCCATTTTATACTACCATTTAATTCGCAATCAATTTACGTTTCACAGTTCTCTCCCTTGTCTGTCATTATATATAAAAATAAACATGCTTATGACTTTTCCTCTTATTTCGGTTATAATTTCTATTAATTAAACATCCTGCACTCAAC
Source organism: Octopus bimaculoides (assembly GCF_046866305.1). Classification (NCBI taxonomy): domain Eukaryota; kingdom Metazoa; phylum Mollusca; class Cephalopoda; order Octopoda; family Octopodidae; genus Octopus; species Octopus bimaculoides. The sequence goes on along the minus strand of NC_142940.1, from coordinate 9,103,048 downwards.
TGTGCATAGTCAAACGTTTCATTTTACCTGTTTTATTACGCATATTATTCTCTATCTCTTTTCTGAAAATACGATTGAGACGGGTGCCGCTGGTGGTGTATATGTCGGCGATGTGAACTCTTAAGACGCTTAAAATGGCAATTGGTACAGAAACATAAAATTCTTCTCTAAGTAATTAGATGAATGTCAGTCATTCAAGATAGACTAATATGCTTTCTCTTCTTTCAGTTGCGACTCCCCGCCACTTCTCCGATTTACCTACAACATATTTACACTTACTTCCCTGGCCTTTCTGCTCTTCACAGTAGCAAACCTGTAAGTAGAGATGCAGATAAGTGATACTGTTCTTTTTGTGCATGGCTTGTCTTTACATAATGTCATACTGGAGATATCTAAACATCGGTTGTCGACTAGCAATCGCTGTCGCACAGAAATGTCAACAGGGGGAGCTGAAAGTGATGCTGAGACACGTAACTTTGTGTTTATCATATCTTGTAGTTATATCTCGTTTAGAGACGGTGGTGGTGGTGGTGGTGGGGATGCCGAGGACTTGTTACTTGATATTATACACACACACACACACACACACACACACACACACACGCACACACACACATACATGTATATAGTTGAAACTTATAGAAAAACAAAAGGCAAAGACAGGTGTATGAACAACAAGTAAGTGTATTAGTTTGACCCTCGGGAAAAATGTAAATGTCTTTTATGTTTCGAGCCTACGCTCTTCAGCAGAAAGGAATAAGAGGAAATAAACAGGGAGAGAATGAAAAAAACTTGTATATATATATATATATATATATATATATATATGTGTGTGTATATCTATACTTACATGTTATACGTTATATATATATATATATATATATATATATATATATATATATATATAATATGTGTATGAGATATGTCTATACCTATATATTTATCTGTCGTTCTCTCCCTGTTTTTTTCTCTGTGCATATATATATATATATTCAGGCACAGGCATGGTTCGTTGGTTAGAAGTTTGCTTCCCAACCATACGGTTCCGGGTTCAGTCCCACTGCATACCATCTTGAGCAAGTGTCTTCTACTATAGCTTCAGGGTGTTTGACAACCGGTGTTGGTTGTGTTTACGTCCGCGTAGCGTAGCGGTTAGGGCCAAAGAGGCCTATAGAATAAGCACTAGACTTAATGAAAAAAAAAAAAAATCTGGTACCCGGATCGATTCGTTCGACTGAAAATCTTCAAGGTGGTGCTCCAGCGTGGCCGCAGCATAATGAGTGAAGCAAGTAAAAAAAAAAAAAAGATAAACGATTGCATTTGAAAATCTGCAATATGTAACATTATCACATAACTATTTTCCATGCACACGAAGAGAAGATACGGTTATATATATACACCAACAATGCAAAACTAGAAGAGATAAGTCAGGGCACCCTACATCGATTACTCTGGTATTTGTGTTAAGAGGATTGAAAGTTTTACAGTTTATCTTTCCTTACATTTATCTTCGACGACCACAAACCCAAACCATGATAACTTAAAAATATATCATATGACATGATAACAGAATGACACAGTATGACATAATACGATACAAGGAAATTAGAATGATTTATTACTGTGCTGCAAGTATATACAATATAGCCTGACACTTATGAAAGAATGTAATATTATCTTAATGCTCTTGATTTCGTTTTGTTTACTTTCGTTTCGTTTCTTTTTTAGATTTACTTCATCGTTGATTACTGTTACAATGTAGAGAGTAACAAGGTATCGAATCTAGCCAGAAGAATTGCGTTCTTATAAGCTATTATTATTTTTCTTTTGTAAAGTATCATTTCTTTGATTCTAAATTTTTTTATTTTTTAATCAGCTGAGAAAAGGCAGCATCTATGACCGTTTTCAGAGTCTTGAAGACTGGTGAGTGGGAGGGGGTGATTTATTCGTAAACCGAAGATCGAGAACAAATGTTTGCAACAAAACCACCTCCGCTAGTTGGCGTTGCTATACAAGATGACAAATTAAACCAACTATTTCAAATTAGGAACGGTTTTTTCGACGGGCTTCCATATTGTTTCCGTTGTTTTCGTCTATCGAATTTCATTTATAACTCTTTGACGGATCCAGAACTATGGTAGAAAACCCTTGGTCTATGTGCCGTAGTATGGGATTGAACCCGAAGTTACATACTTGCGAAGATAGTTTGTTAACTGCAGAGCCATGTCTATTTTGAGATATGTAAAATACTGAGGGAGAGAGAGAGAGAGAGAGAGAGAGAGAGAGAGAGAGAATGTGTGCGACAGAAAGAGAGAGAGAAATAGAAAGTGAGAGAATGTGTGAGAGAGAATGTGTGAGAGAGAATGTGTGAGAGAGAAAGACAGAAAGAGAAAGAGAAGAGTGAGAGACAGAGAGAAAGAGGGAGAGAGGGAGTCCAAACCAGTTCTTGCTGCTTTGTTGTGATTCCAGGCAGGATCTACTTACGTCAGATTATCTCGCTGTTGAGGGAGAGCTGGTAGACTGTCAAGGAACACTGTTAATCTTCTTGCTTTTCACAGAAGTTAACTGAGAATCAGCGTGGTGTATAAAATTATGTACACGATGATTTATCTACGTAATCACTGAATTGTGTCATTAACTGTTCCTGAAAATGCATACATACATACATGATGGCTGCCCCCTCGTTATCGAGTATG
>NC_142940.1:9087852-9095352 GCF_046866305.1 Octopus bimaculoides | reverse complement strand
TAATAAGCAAATTCACTTTCCTTACCCATTAATTTTTTCCTTTTCAATTCAACCGAATGAGGAAGTATTATTTTTTTTTATTAGCCCTTGTTCTCGCCTACATAAATCTCACTTTGATTGTCATTTTAGAAATCTTTTGTATTTATTTATATTTTACTTCTTGGTTCCTTGGGAAAATATGACAAAATATATATTTCTACTGCTTCTTTTCACACTATTTTTCGTTATTTTGTGGAAAACAATCATATTTTATAACTTACTAAATTTATATTTTATTTTAATTGTTATTCTGTCATTTTAATTCATTTTACAATAAAACTAGTGTTATTGTTTATTTAATATTTTCTCTCCATCTTGTCATATTTCTTCCTATGTCGGCGTTTGTATAGTACACTATTTCTCTTTCCTAACTCATTTCTTTCTTCTCTTTGTATCTTTGTTATGTTCCCGTGGTAATTAAAAAGCTAGACGAACAGAAAGACTGACAAGCTGACAGTTGTGTTTCACACATATATTTAAAACAAACACACTATCACACGGATTACATCACTTTTAAACTCGTCTGATTTAGAAGGGAAACCTAACGAAACGAAAACAAAACGATTTCCGCCAAAAACTATGAGTGATATGTCGACAGAATTTATAACATATGTCAAAATTTATCAAACAAAAGCGAATCAACATCTTGGGAAATTACAATGTAATGACTTCATGTTTATGTGAACGTTTCTAAATAATGCATCCATGCACAATCTAACTATATCTACTCTCGTTTATCACTGATTGGGGTCTAAACGGCACGCTCAATGTGAACTATGTTATGCTTTTCATATTAACTTTTGATAATACGGTTCGGCGATCTGTCAAAGATTCTGCTTGGACTGTAAAAATTCACCCCATCAGCTATCCGCAATGCTTAGGACAACTTGGGGGCTCGAAACGAAATATATTTTTCTAGTATGTTCTATATTCATTTATCACTGATTCATTTATCACTGATTCATTTATCACTGATTCATTTATCACTGATTCATTTATCACCGATTCATTTATCACTGATTCATTTTAAAACCAAACTTCCCTAATATACGAACATTGACGTACGTATTAAATTAACAATTGTGTAAAACATGGAAGTAGCCCAGTGACCATCCACAATACTCAGCACAGCTTGGGGTTTCGGGACGAAACCTATTTTTCCAATAATTTCTGTTATTTATGTATCACGGATTCATCTAACGCGGTGTTTTCTTTTGGATTTTAACGAAGCACCCGTGATAAACGAATATAGACGTACGTATCAAATAGACTAGTCCTTAACTGGTACTTATTTGATCAACTCCGAAAGAATTAAAGGCAAAGTCGACTCCAACGGCATTTGATCTCAGAACGTAAAGACGGACGAAATGCCGTTAAGCATTTTCCCCGATGCATAGACGATTCTGCCAGCTAGTAGATCCTGCCAGCCTTAAGTAGATGTTAAATATTATTTAGTCTTTCTGTGAGATTTTCTACTTCTGTTTGCCATAAACCAGCATAAGCATTTACCCGAACACATACACATGAAATTATAATCACTTTCTCTGGCATAATAAAAAATACTACACTGAGAGAGAGAGGAGAGGGAGAGAGAGTGTGTGTGGGGGAAAGGGAGAAAAAGAGCACACGTCAATGGTCAAGGATGGAGTATGTTGGTGCAAAGCAGGCAGAGTGGTCATTTGTGGAGGGGAAGATGTGATCTAGGATGTTTCTATGAGAACCCGCAGCGGCGTTCCAACGTCCCAGATGTGGAAGCGAGCAGTAGTCTGTTGCGATGCTAATATTTGGGTCGTCTGTTGAGGGTTAATAATTATCTTAAACTGAAGATACTTTGTGGCCTTGAAGAGGAAGGGCGTTCGATATGATGCAATCTTTGAGGATGTGAGATCGCCAAGAAAGATCGTCAGCTGGAAGATGCAAAGCGGAAATGACTGATGGAATGGTTTTCAAGCTGAAGTTGATGTGGTGCTGATGGTTGTAACGGTGGTAGTGGTAATAACGGTGTCGATGGGAGTGACGGTGATGGTGGCGATGGTGACGGGAGTGGTAGTTGTGGTGGGAGTGAAGATGATACAACAGATGTCTATTTAGCTTTCTGTAATACTTTTATATGGGTTCCTATAAACAGAATGTTGTACACTCGCAGAAATTTGATAGGGACCCAGCGAAAAAATTTGGAGCTATCGGAATTGGTGAATTACTAAATAAATAAACAGACACACACACACACGCACGCACACACACACACACACACACACACACACACACACACACACACACACACACACGTGCATATCTATGTCTAAGTATATATATATATATATATATATATATATATATACACACGCATTCATGTATACATACAAACACACATATGAGGAAGAAAAACACAGATAAGAGAGCAGCGTAGCCTCAGAGAGTGAGTGAGAGAGAGAGAGGGAGAGAGAGAGAGAGAGAGAGAGAGAGAGAGAGAGAGAGAGAGAGAGCGAGAGAGAGAGAGAGAAAGAGAGAGAGAGAGAGAGAGAGAGAGAGAGAGAGAGAGAGAGATTGAAAGAGTGAAAGAAGATGGATGACATAATGAAAGGGGAAAGGAAAACAAGAACAATAAGAGATGGGAACGATACACTTTTAAGACAACACAATCATAATAATAATAATAATAATAATAAATAATAATCAACAATGATATCGGTAACAAACACAGGTAACTAACGATGCTGGAGTGAGTTGAGTGAGCGGCTTAAGAAAATAAGGTATGCTCTGTTGAAAGTATACATTGAAAATATATTAAGGCAAATAACTACTGCGAGATATACACAAAACGTAAAGTGCACGCTCGTACGCACTCACACATACACATCGATACATACATAGACTCGTATTATAGCTATGATTACAAGAGTACTTGGTTATGTAACTAAAAGATGATCTAGAAAAGTTAGGCTTCACAAAGTTTAAAGGATTGAGTTACTTTCTTTGCAGCTACTTGCTTTCGGATTCAATTTTACTGCGTGGTACTCTGGGCAAACATTTTCTACTATAGTTCACTTTGGGAGTGAATTTGGTAAAAGGAAACTGTGAGGAAACCCGTCGTGTATATACGCACACACACATGTGTATGTGTGTGCGTTTTTGTGCTTGTCTCTCCGTCCCCGCTTGACAACCAGTTCCCTCAACTTAGCGATTTAAAATAGGTAACAGACTTTAAAATAAGTACCGACTTTAAGATAAGTCGATTTGTTTGACTAAGCCCTGAAAATGAGTGCTCAACACCGCATTGCTGGATAGAATTTCTTTATTTGTGTGTTAAGGCTACCATTAGTTTCATGTTAAGTAAAATATCTTAATACCTTAACAATTTTTGAAGCCGATTACATGGAGGAATGGTGTTCGTTCCATTTTGGATCAAAACACAGTCTCGTTGAATACGCGGAGGTTCTTGTAAAGAAACCAATAAATCAAGGGGTGCTACTCTTGGATGACATCTTTTGAGTGGTTTTACCCACACACACATTTATAGGGTTTTATAAATGACTGGTGAAGTTTCTCTCAACACCACATTGATAGAATGTGAATTATTTATAAATTCAGCCAACGTATAAAATTCCCGCCACACTTTCTCGGTAACCATCTTTCAAAATGGCTGCACCTTCATAAATATTTTACGGTGTTTGGCGTTGACTGAGGATTACCGCTGATATACAACAATATATTAGTTATACGAAACCGTTTTATCAACTTCATAACTCAATACACACGCTCACATCAATGCACGAACGTATATATTTGTGTACGCGTGCCATTATCAACGGGCAGCTTCTGGTCTTTGTTTGGTTTTAATGTTATCTGACCTTAGAGTTGTATTTATCTTCTGCCAGCGATAGCGTTAAGTAAGTCTCAACTATTTGAAGATTTGGAGCAAAAATTGTATGTTGAACTATTTTTGCTTATATTTTTGATATTGATATATGTGACTTTTGTATGTAGTGATAGGAGTTTGATAATGTAAAGACCGAGGTAAAAGTGGGACGCCCTTTCATATATTTTCGATACAACGCGCGCGCGTGCACACACACACATACTTGCACGTATACATACTCAGACAGACTCTCTGTCTGTTTATCCGTCTGTCTGTCTTTCTCTTATCCGCACGTTCACATATAATGGATTGTCCGTCGATTTCGAGGATGAACATTCAATTGTTCGAATAACAAAATGTAGATTAGCGCGTAAAGCGGCTGAGTATTCGGCGGAAGCATGTACCATTAACGTAATTCTCACGTAGAATATTCGAGACACAGCGATGGACCTTTAAATTACAGATACAAGACAACCAATAGTCTTCCATACAGTTTCCGTTCACTTAGAAAGCTTGGGGTTACCTCATCATCATCATCATCATCGTCATCATCATCATCGTCGTCGCCGTCGTCGTCGTTGTCATCATCATCATCATCATTACAAGGCTTCTAGCATATAAGAGACCAAGATCACAAGATTCCCGGTGAACGGGACGTCATTTTGTCTTAAGGTTATACATTTACGATGTATATATATATATATATATATATATATATATATATATATATATATATATATATATATATATATATAACGTGAGAGAGTTAGGGGTTGGGGGTTCAACCCACTAAGGGATAGTATCTATCCAGTATACTGCTGGGAGGGTATCCAATTATTGCTACACTAGTGCTATACTAGGTGCAATCAATGGGAGCGGGTATATATACATTTGTATATACAAAGATATACACATATGCAAAGGTATAGATGTATGTATGTATATATAACTACACACTCGCACACACACACACACACACACACACACACACACACACACACACACACACACAACACACCCGCGAGTACACATACACAACCAGACACACGCACACACACACACCCGCGTACATATATCAGGCGATCATTGCATATTTTCACTGACACTAAGAAAAGCATGTTCAGGATTACATTACGGATGTTGAAACTAAACATCCCGTGAATCGATTACTCTCTCTTTAAAGGACGTGTGAAAGTCACAAGCAGTTCTTTACTCTGATTAACACATATAGGCAAAAAAGTAAATACATATAAAACCAAAACTGATATGACAATTATACACTAAAGTTTATAATGAGGAGTATTCATAGACCGATGAACAAGGAAGAGGTTGAAGTCGAGCATCATTAATAAGTTGTCACAATCGCAATTACTGGATGAACAGTTTTATCTTTTGGAGGCTCAACAAAACAACAGAGCCCAATTTTTAAGAGGCCGTTGGCTCTATTGTCTGTCCGTCTGTGTGTCTGTCTGTGAGTCTGTGTGTCTGTCTGTGAGTCTGTGTGTCTGTCTGTGAGTCTGTGTGTCTGTCTGTGAGTCTGTGTGTCTGTCTGTGAGTCTGTGTGTCTGTCTGTGAGTCTGTGTGTCTGTCTGTCACTGTTTATCTATCTATCTATCTATCTATCTATCTATCTATCTATCTATCTATCTATCTATCTATCTATCTATCTAGAGACAAAAAGAGAGAAGGTACTTACTTTCATGTACCTTTAAAAAAAGAAGCCTGAGGTGACCGTGGTCTTTTCCGTAGGCTTTTCTCTCCACGGATAAACCTAATCTGTTCCCCATTTTTTTACATTGACTGTGATACACGATCCCTATTGATCGCCCCCACCTTCCTTTTTTTTTTTCCCCCGCGATCCCTTTTGATCGAAATCCCCCCTTTTTTTCCGCGATCCCTTTTGATCGAAATTATCCCTCCTTTCCCCCCCCAAAGAAAAGTTCTACATTGTAATTTGTCCATTTTCTGTATTTAGCCCTGTGTGGCTATAATAAAAAGATATCTATCTATCTATCTATCTATCTATCTATCTATCTATCTATCTATCTATCTATCTATCTATCTATTTATACTGTGTGTTTGTCTGCCTGTCTAACTGTCTGCTTATATATGCATATGAACGTTGCTTAATTCGGACGAACGAGGAAAGAGTATTCAATACATGTTGCAGAGAAAGTAGTTTTTATTGTCTAAACTGAACCTGAGAGATTGTCACGCAAGTCGAGTTTCAGGCTACTTCGATCATCAGGCGAAAAATGCAAGACTCGTTGTTGTTGATGTATGTGTGTGTATATATATATATACATATATATATATATATATATATATATATATATATATATATATACGAGGGGCTTCTTTCAGTTTCTGTTTCCCAGATCCACTCACAAGGGTTTGGTCGGCCCGAGGCTATAGTAGGAGACACTTGCCCAAGGTACCACAAAGTGGGCTTGAGCCCAGAACCATGTGGTTGAGAAGCAAGCTTCTTACCACACAACTATTCCTGCTCTCTCTCTCTCTCTCTCTCTCTCTCTCTAAATATATATATACATATATATATTATATATTATATGTACACACACACACATATATATACATATAAATATATATACATATATATACACACACACACACATATATATGAATGAATGAAACTACATGTGCCCATACGCACTCACAAATGCAAGAAGACACGCACACATACGCCCATGCATATACACGCACAAACATTTTATGTTACATTAGAAAATATTTAGTTTATAAATAGAAATTAAAGTGTGATTTGAGAGATACATTGATATCGTACAGACAGATAATAACTACTCTGTCCTGCTAAATAAATAGCAGGGTAACTGATGATATATATATATATATATATATATATATATATCCACCTTGCTACCATATATAAATATATATATATATATATATATATATACACATATACATATTTATATATATATGGAGAGAGAGAGAAAGAAAGAGTAAGAGAGATGAATGAGAGAGAGAGAGTGTGTGTGAAAGAAAGAGTAAAAGAGATGTGTGATGTTCATTTAAGTGTTGGTAATTACATGTTGTACACGCTTCTAGTAAATTATCTCGATGATATTCGCTAATATATATGTGTGTATATATATATATGTATATATATATATATATATATATATATATATATATATATATATATATAGATAATTTCAGAAGTATTTCTTCAATTCGGGGTTAATATCTTGAGCTAACGAGCCGGAGATTATCTTACTGCGAAGAACTGCTGAGATCAAGCTTTCGTACTGTGTGGCTTAAGGTTTAGATAAAATATATACGACTAAAGTAGCAAAGTGAGTATTGAAATGATACCATTGAAATATTCTACAGTTACGTTTGTACACGTCCGACGTAAACATTTCCAAAATAAAATATTGTTCTTATAAGTTATATCATGTTACCCGAAGTTCGAGAATTCGAGCCCACAAATACACACGCTCATCTCTCTCTCTCTCTCTCTATCTATCTATCTATCTAATTATCGATATAGGTACATCGATAGAGATACACTGATAGATAATTAAATAGATGTGTACGTACGCGTGTCTGTGTGTCTA
>NC_142940.1:9057852-9077852 GCF_046866305.1 Octopus bimaculoides | reverse complement strand
AAAGCTTATGAAGACACTTGCATTCTGAAGAGCTAAGTCAAAGACATTTAAGTGCACAACGGTGGCAGACACTTCTGTCTCAACGTTGTTCGACTGCAGGTATTATCGGAAGCCACGTCTAGCGCACGAAAGGCAATGCTTACGAAGAAATTAAATGAAGATCTCGGGCGTAAGAAATGAGGTTACAGTCTTTGCAATATCGTCAGCCAACGACGGAAAACGGTTATATAAACCCAGATTTCTATATTTCTGTTGGAAATGTACTAACAACTTTTGTCGGGCATTATAATGCTTAACCAGATTCGCTAACAATTTAAATGCATTTTGGTATCATAGAAGGGTAGGGATCAAAGAGTTGCATCTTAGCGGTAATGAGATCTGACAGGAAGGCACCGATCCAAGAAATCAGAGATGAATGGAGATCTTAGGTGGGTAGTTATTCATCGGAGATTCTCGTGTCAAACACGATCGAATATTTTATTGCTGTTGAGTGCAACATCACTCTTTCCATAAGAGTCCATTGCAGGGTTCAAATCCAGTAATTTTGATGGGAGGACCCTAATGTTCAGCTGGTGATTATGTTATCGATCTCAAAAGGATGAAAGACAAAGTCTATCCCAGCGGAATTTGTCCGACGTGTGAACGATTCTACCAGCTCCCTGCCTCAGTGGAGCATTTCACTAGTTTGCAAGTTCCTTGAGCGAATTGTTTAGTGTGAAATATAGCATGGGAGAGAAGGTGAAAGGAAGGAAGAGCCATGGGTGTATCGAGTTAGTTGTTTCAGAAGAGCAGGCATCGTTTATAATTGTGGTGCAAGACGCAGCAACAGAGAAGAATCAATATGTCAGTATATTAGAGGTCATAATGAGTTGGTAAGTGAATCGTTGTTAGCCAAAAGATTTTCTTCAGCATTCTATTTAGCAGCAGCGGCAGCAGTGTCCCCCAGTTATGAGGACAGTGTTGTTAGGTGACGAAGCACAAGGAATGGTATGTTCTAGGAGACAGAAGAATTAGGAACTTGTGTTGTTCATGTCATTCTTCAAGAATTGTGGCAAATTATTTGAAGTGAAAGCAACCAAAGGATTCGAAACTGTATCGGAGAACTGGACTCATTGGAAGCTTACTGTAACATTTACTCCATCTTTTCTACCTTTTTACGATAAATCGTTCTTGACGAGACCCAATAAAAATATTTCAGGAAACATTAGAATGTCGAGACTTTCATAATGCTCTTAGAACATTAATAACTTCAGAGAAAAAAAATGATGTAACCGGAAGTCGAAACCGGGCTGCAGTTTCTATCTGTCAGTGATTACCGTTGTTCTGTATATGTTTAGTGCATTCGGTTATTGTTCTTTTATAGTGAAGGCGCGTAACTTAGTGGTTAGAGTATTCGACTCACGTTCGTGAGTTCGATCTTTAGCGGCATGTCGTGTCCTCGAGCCAGACTCTTTATTTCAAGTTGCTCCAGTCCACTCATCTGGCAAAAATGAGTTGTACCTGTAATTCAAAAGGGCCAGCCTTGTCACATTCTGTGTCCTGCTGAATCACCCTCAGAACTACGTTAAAGATACGCCTGTCTGTGAAGTGTCCATCACTTAAGCGTTAATTTTAGGAGCAGGCTGCACCGTTGAATGGATCAAGTAGAACACTCGTCGTCTTAACCGACCGGGTTCCAGTTTTGTATGTTTTAATGAATCCACAAAGCCCCATATCTCCTCCCTAACATAAGTGGGGTTACTGTGGTTGAAACCACACATACAGTTGCCTTGATTTGTTGGAAGTTTTACTCTTGTCCATACGACATTCACCGAATTCAAACTCTCAAAATATTGAATTTAGTTATGTTGGCCTATAGTGCCAAGTTTTCCTTTCACAAGCTTGGATTAATGGACTAAATCAAGATTCAATGCCTATATTTTTATTGGCCCCGGAGGAAAAGTCAGTAGACCCTTAGATATTACTGTCTTGAGTCCTAGGACTCATAAGGTTAGTTATCTGGTTTCCATATGGCTTATAAGTGACCGAAATCACATTTTCCTTGAACTGGACACCAGTCCGTTGCACGGTTACCTATTTGCAGCTGAGTGGACTGGGCCAACATCTAATGAAGTGTTTTGTTCAAGAACAAAACTCCTCACTTCGTCCGGGAATCGAAACTACGATCTTGTGATTGTGAGACACTAACTACTAGGCCAGGTGCCTTCACCTTCGGAGGAATATAAAAGAAATATCCAATTCTGACAGGATTTGAATTCGTGACTCAGCGAGGGATGGAACTAAATCCCGCAAGTTGTAGTTGCTTCTTTCTGCTGTGGTTCTTGTGCTTGTTTAATCTCAGCGCAACCTTGAATCGAGCAGAGGCGTCTCACCTATCACCATCCCATCTTAATGTAGTCCCAGCTTATCTGGGACTGCATTATATAATGAGTCATTTCTACATTTTTTTTCTTTTAAGACGTTAGAACAGAGATTCTCAACGTAAGCGGTACCACTCCCACAAGGAGGCGCTGGGCATGTCGAAGGGGACGTTAGGCTTTAAGAGGCGGTGAGGTAGGCCGTGAGGTGACATAGTTAACATACTAAATTTTACCTATAGTAGTAATTATATAACACACGATAAAACTAGTAAAAATTATTAAAATAGAATGAGATCTCAAGCACGGGTAAGTCATTGACTTGAAATGTATAAAGTAAATTTACAACTTTTGTCATTATCAATTTTTCATCATCTCACTGTTAAAAGTTTGTACAATCTAGAGAGTAAAGTTTATGAATTATCATCCGAATTAAGTTAGTTTAGTTGTAACACCTCAACCGCCTCTTAGGTGGACACTAGTGGAACGCTACAAAAAGAAAAAAGGCTTAACAGCTACTGCTTTAGAGTGTAATAAGGGATGAGATTTCGGAAGGATTCGGAGTCCTAACTTGGAAAGGATGAAGGGATGAAATTAAATACCGTGAGGTATTTACATTGGGTGATCTACCGTTTGCATCAACTCGCCGCTCTCTCTTCTTTTTTTTTCTGTGTGTATATTTAACATCATTAGCAGAAGAATGTCATAATGGTTTCCGCATTAGCTGAACGCCGATGGCCAACACAAGCAGACGACAACGGAAAAGGATGAGGCTTGCGATGGCGGCGTGTAATGAGAGATGTGCCAGGTAAAAATGTGTTACAAAGAGGGAGTGAGAGACAGGATTAAGTGAACTCCTGTGACGTAGGAAATGAAGAAATCTTCTTTCTTTCTCGTTTTTACCTGTTACTAATATTCTATAAGCTTTATTCCTGGCTTTTTGAGAAAGTATACACATATACTCACTCATAAAACAAATCAGGGTATAGGAATCTGGAATATTCGAACCAAGGTGCAACTTTCAAGCAATCTGGGAAACTGCCAACATTTTGACATCTATTATTCATTCTTTTACTTTCTTTTCATTTCTTTCTTTTAGCGCCGGAGATGAAAAAAATAATAATAAAAGAAAACAGCAGCAGCAGTAACAACAACAAAAAGTACGCCTTTCCTCCGTTTCGCTTCCTTTTTAGCATTTCTTTCTTTTTTCTTTCACGTCGTTCACCATTTTCCTTCCTTCCTTCTTTCTTTCCATCTTGCTTTCATCTTCTCACCTCTGACACCATAATTTCCTTTCTTTCCTCCCCCCCTCTCCAAATCCATTTCTCACGCCTCTCTCTCACACTTTCTTGATAGTCCTCTCTCTCTCTCTCTCTCTCTCTCTCTCTCTTATATATATATATATATATATATATACTTATACATAGTCTATCTATCTATCTATCTATCTATCTATCTATCTATCTATCTATCTATCTATCTATCTATCTATTTATCTATGTCTGCGTGTGTGTGTAACACCATCCTTTCTTCGTCCCAGAGTCCTATTTTTGTCGCTTTCCATTCATCATGCGCTTTACTTCCTCCTTGTGCTCTTATACCAATTGGCCAGCATAGTTGCTTTTCTTCTTGGAATAGAAATTTGGGGAAATATATATATATATATATATATATTTCGGGATAGTGGAACCAGATCATAAAATTAATTTCTCTATGCACTGTACATTGGTCTTAGAATATATCCTCACTGTCTCTTCAACATTCAATCTAATCAGCTTGCGTGTGCATGTATGCATCGCCGCCAAATTAAACAATATTATCGGAAGCTGTCGAAATTGTGATGATACTTGGTCGATAACTCATGAAGGATTGAATATGTCCGCATCCACTTTATGTTTGCTTTCTCTGTTTTTCCATTTGTTCCTTTATCGTCTCCACACACACACATATGCGCGCGCGTGCATATATATATATATATATATATATATATATATATATATATATATATATATATATATATATATACTCTGAGCTTTTGTTAGTGTGCATTCGTTCAAGCAACTGAGAAATATTGCCTGAAAGAAAACACTAAACGTAAAGCAGAAGAATCTAAGATTGGCGATTAAGGAAATCAAGAAACTCAAGCAAATTTCATAACCTCTACAACATGTATAGAGTACAAATGTAGAGCACATGTATAGAGTACATTTTTCTCTCATTTCTACATCCAAAACCGTATATAAAAATATTCCTATTCGTTTCATTTATCGTGTTGGATTCGTTCCTAACAAGGTTTAAAAAGTGGTGTAATTGCGTCGTTTGGTTTTCTTCTCAACCACAAACCAGAAATTCTTCACCTACAAACCGATACAAAATAATTACATAAAGTTATAACAGGAATAATTAATGTTCCGTGAACAAACAGGAACACTGGAATAGCCTTTTTTTCCCCCGTTAGCATTTATGAGTACTCCAATCTTTTTCTACAATCAACATTTTATATGTATATAGATCATTCTTTATCTGATCTTCTTCTTCTTCTTCTTCTTCTTCTTCTTCTTCTTCTTCTTCTTCTTCTTCTTCTTCTTCTTCTTCTTCTTCTTCTTCTTCTTCTTCTTCTTCTTCTTCTTCTTCTTCTTCTTGTATTCTATACACTGTTCTCTCTCTCTCTTTCGCAGCTCCTCACTCTATCAGATTTTCACACCAGTCTCTATCTGCACCGATGTTTTTGAAAATGAGGCTACTAATTTGCATACCATATTTGACAGATGCATATTTTACTTGTCTTAAGTTTTGAAAACTACTTTTGAAGTTTTATTCTGTGTGCGAATGTTCTCGTAAAAATTAGTTGTCGGAATGCTGTTTTGATAGTCCAAGTTGTATTCATGTGATTAGCGATCAACCTGTTCACTACAACAATTTTTGATGGTATATTTAACATATACAAAATATTTCAAGGGGACATTAGTAGAAGAAAATGGATAGGATGATCTTTGCTGACTCATAAAGCAGGTTTCCTGGTTTCTGTGACGTATATGATCCCTATCTGGACGGGACGCCAATTCACCGCAGGATTACTCCTTTCTATCAGCTGAGTGGACTGGAGCAAGATGAAATGAAGTGTTTTGCTCAAGAACACAACTCGTTACTCAGTCCAGAAATCGAAACCACAATCTTTCGATCATGAGGTTAACACACTAACCACTAAGCCACGCGCCCCCACAAAAGAAAAGGGGCGATAGTTAAACAATTGTCTGAGAAGCACTAATCTACATATCTTCTAATCACTCTAACACCCCTAATCCTTCTATACACCAATTTTTGAAACGTTAGATTCTTTCATTCCTCAGCGACAAATCTATTTGGCAAATTCTTCTATGACCTCTGTTACGGAATCATTTTCACCCACCTATACTCACACCAGTTTCTTATTTGGTTTCCAGATTTTGCCATATTCCTTCTATAAATTAAACTCACTTCCTTTACTCAAACCCACTTCCGTGTCGTACACGCATTTTCCAAAACCTGTACTAAATACCAGTGTCGTACGGTGGCTGTTGTAGTGGGTGTGCTGCCAAAACCCAATGTCACAAAATTTCAAGCAAGGATGTAACAAAAGTTTTCCATTAAGATTTGCGATTAAATTAAAGAGTAAGGTCAATATTTATAACGAATTTGCCATTTTCGATGGGTGTACAACGCATACCTAGCACACTCGGAATATACGCCCCCCCCCCCTGTTAAAGACATCTTTCAGTTCTTTTTCCATAGAACTTCAGATTCTTTGGAACTCTTATCCTTGTCTTTTCAGCATAAAATCAGCCAAGCTGAAATATCGACATCAATGACCTCACACTTTATAGGACAATTAAGCATGAAACTTAATCGCTAGTGTCCTTCATTTTAAAGGTGAGTATCTGAATTCGAACGAACTCCGCTCCCTGATTTACTTATCTAAAGATGTTTATCTCGTCATATCATTCTGAAAAGATAAAGAAATAAAAGAAAAGCCAGCAAAATACTGTTTCCATGGTTATTACTTTTTCTTCACATTTTCTGCTGTTTCTTCTTTTTTTTATACCGTCATATATCACATGTTGGCACCTGTCAATTTTCACAGGTGAGAAAAGCATATGTTAGAGAGTTAGTGTTTTTTTAAACTAAGAGAACATCTCCAGGCTTTTTCAATAAAGACCAACCAGATTAATATCAAACGCACCACCCATAGTTTATTTTGGTACAAACGATTCCTTTTTTAAGATTTCAACTTCGTTGATGACCTTTCGACCTTATCTAATTATATCAAGGTATCTATATTATAATAAAGTCTTTAGAAATTAATTTCGCAACAGGATTAATGAAGCCATTGAAGTAGACTCTACGCCGTGGCTCGACTTGCAAAGAATACCTGTAAAGTCTCACTGAAACCTCATTATGTAATGTCCTCTGTCCCGCTTCTGACAGTGCGAAAACTGTACGAGGCGAGCTGGCAGTATCGTTAACACGACGGGCAAAATGCTTAGAGGCCTTTTGTCCGTCTTAAGGTTTTGAGTTCAAATACCGCCGAGGTAGACTTTGCCATTCGTCCTTTCGAATCGATAAAATAAGTACCAGATGAACATTAGAGTCGATGTAATCAACTTTTCTCCTCTCCTGAAACTTCTGGTTTTGTGCCAAAATTTGAGACCGATATTAGTCAGGACTGATTTAAACCACTTTAGGTGATCGTTGCATTTATCAAGAGCTTCTCTCGCTCGGATTTCCTTGGATCAGAGGAATGGTAAGACCAGTAGCAAGACCAGTACGTTTGAGAGAGACATTCGAGTGCTGAGGTTGCCAGGAGAGTGAGCAATGTTGAATTTAAATGCCTTAAATGGGGGCCCCTTCCTGTTTAGGCTTGACGGATGGGGGTCAACACCTTGTTGAGTTCATTAGCCCTTGTATATAAGTATTTTCAAGGACACACCGGAGTGAAACCTCGGAAAAGAGTTGCCGGTTTCGTCTCCGACGGCCCGGCTGTGTAAGGGTTTATATGATTAATAGAAGATTAAAACTAAACCCTAGTGTTTCCTTAATACATTTAACACTTGGGAAAATGTAGTCCGAGGTACACAATGAATATAAATAATGTAATACTCATGGCTGGGATCATCTTGGTCATATATTTGCTGACTTGGGTATGAAAGCAACAACAGTAGTAGCAGCAGCAGCAGCAGCAGCAAAAACGACATCAGCCAAGAAACAGCGACAACCAAAGTAGCAGCAGCAGCAACAACTGTAGTTAAACCCTAATTGAGGAGGGCTGCTGCCGGAAGGCCATATGCATGGCATCAGGAGTCAGCTCCTTGCCATATCTTCAAACGTATTTGTCGGGGAATTTCTACGACTTTATCAACCCCAATTTCTGACCTTCCAGTCCCACCGAATCGCCATTCCATCGCAGTCGCAGCCTACCGGCGAACAAGCTAAATCACACGTACATTGAGTATGTGCGGTCGATAATATTTACAACACTAGCGCTGCTTCTAATACATACATCCATCCATCCATCCATCCATCCATACATACATACATAAATACATACACACATACATACATATATATATATATATATATATATATACATATATACTATAATGCTAATGGTGTCTCACGCCATATACGTGCTGTGTATAATAATTTCAATATTTGTCCATTTACACCTTCTTACTGGTCTTAATGCACCGACATTTTTCATGTCTGCTACTGTTTCAGTTCTCCAGTCACCACATTCTTTCCACTTCTATTTATAAGTACTTATAATTAGAAGATTTCTCTGAATCTTTCAGACAGATGGTTCCGTCTCTTGGGATTTTATTAACTTTTTTCATTAGCGAACACGTTTTCTCTCAGCAGTCTTTAACTAAGATAATATCTGGACTGGTTTGCATTCATTTCTCCATTAGTGTGTACAGACATGTCCCAGTGTTGTGCTATATTGTCAATTTTAGATGCTATCTGCGGCGTATGCTTGTACCACCTGTTGTCTATATTCATTTTGTCCTGTTGTAACTAGATATACACACAAGTTTCCATTGCATATAGATACCTACACTGTTGTGTATGTTGGTGTACTGGGAATTTGTAAGGCGGAGGAAATCTGAGACCACACAATCAGTTGTTTCATTGTGGTCCTCAAATGTTAATCACCTGAGACTATATTTTCGTGAAATTCTTGGTGAGCAGACACTGATTATGTGGCCGCTACTTGGCGGTCTTTGAATCTGAACTTCAGATCCTGTGGTGTTCCTGTTATTTAACCCTAGGTCAGTGAAATCGAGTTGATCTATAACAAGAATCGCTTCCACCCGTTATAATGTTTCATATATAGATAGATCGATAGCTAGATAAAGATAAATACATACATACATACGTACGTACCCTCAAATATACATTTATATATACACACATACATACATGCACACACATATGTATAATATATACATAGGTATATATATTATACATGCATATATATATATGTACATGTTTGTATATATATATATATATATATATATATATATAAAAAGAGAAAGAGTCCATCCATCCATCCATCCATCCATCTCTCTCTCTCTCTCTCTCTCTCTCTCTCTCTCTCTCTCTCTCTCTCTCTCTCTCTCTCTCTCTCTCTCTCTGTATATGTGTGTGTGTGTGTGCATATATGTATATGTATATGCATATATAAATATCAAACATAAATATGTGTGTCTATATGTGAGTATGAATGTACGTATGCATATGCACGCACATTAGCGAGTGTATCTAGAAATATACTATTCAATGCACCCAACCTTTTTTTATGATAATACATGGTATGATCTAGAGTAGATTCGTTTGCTATTTCTAGCAAGGTGATTGACCCTATTGACGCTATGTCATTGGTTCAGCAGTGTTGTGCATGATTGTTAATAATGGCTTCTTCAACTCTGACAAAACATTGATGGAACGAAGATTTTTGACGCCATTTTCTTGCCATTATATATTGAAATGCTTTGAAAAAAGAAAAAAAGAATCTTGTCTTTTCTTAATTGAGTATAAAACACTTTCATACCGCCATTTTGTTTCCGTTGTTTTGTTCCCGCCTTTTCTTCATCGTTGATTCGATGCTGACTTATTTGACATCAAATGTTTTGCCCTCAGCACATTTTATAGTACAATGAAAATTGTGATTTAATCTTAGTTGACAACAAACTTATAATTACGAATGCTAAACTACTCGTATTTAACTTCGTCGAATATATTGGCTGGTTATTGATTTCATATTTTGGCACAGGGCCAAAAGAAGAAGAATAAAAATAAGGCGGAGGTAAGTCGATTAGATCGACTCCATTGTTCAACTGGTACTTATTTAATCGACCCCGAAAGGATGAAAGGCAAAGTCGACCTCGGCAGAATTTGAACTTGGAATGTGAGACGGACGAAATGCCACAAAGCATACACCATCAGCTTCTTTTGATAAATTTTGCTTTTTGGACTGTGTTTTGGTGGATCGTCTTTGTCCAGCCATTGTGCTGAACGTTTATGGTTGTTGTATTGGATCCATTTCTCATCACGTTACAATTCGATTCAAAATGGTTCTTTTTTGTGACGAGAAAGTAGATTGCTTATATCATCAGAGGTTCTCATCCATTTTGTTCCTGCAGACTCCTTTTATTCATATTTTATTCGGCTGGACACAAGGGCCACATGGACCCCAGCTGAGAACACTGCTTTATACAGTCTTTTCTGTGTGTTCCATGAAAGAAGTGATTCTATATTGATCTAACTGTATCAATGACAAACTGCACGAAAGTTTTAGAATTTCATAAACGACAAAAACTTCTTTCCTTCAATAGCTAAAAATGATGTAAATGTTTCGCTTCGAAAAATCCACGTCGTTATCATTGTTTAATTACAACCAGCAAGATGGCTGCTATAACACACCACCTTCTGCTAAAAGGAGAGAGGAACATATAAGTATTATTTAAGAAAGGTCAAAAGGTCATAAAGGTCAAAAGGTGAAAAATGTCAAATTGACAAAAGATAAAATTATTATTTATATTTTTTATATTGTATTGTTTCTTTGTGGTTAGAATATTGCAAAAATAAACCACTATAGCTAAAATTGTGAAAGCTGCCAAGACGGAAATAGTGACATAAGAACTTCACCCCTTCCCAAATGGAATTATAAACCAAAACGTAATTTATTACAAAGAAATGTTCCTTAGAAACATAATGGTTTCAGTGTGATTATTATCTGGCAATTTATTCCAAGATGCTAAGCAGAATCTTTACTGTACTTCTGTAAGTAATAGCTATGTAGGTAGTGGAGAATAACAATTATTTCCTTATCTTTGTAGAATAAATGCAAAGAAAAAGTAAAAACAATATTATGAATATTATTCTTTTCTTAAATGGCAGTGTCTTGTTTTATAGCATCCGAGCTTCAGGCATAAATAAATGGTAACGAAGCAAAACAACGGAACTTAACATAGAAACACGGTGTTAATTCAACAAAAATATTATAGAATTTTGTGTTGGTGAGGTCTTTTAGGGTGGAACCCAAAAGAGACGGTGTTTTTATACGTACGTATACACTCACACACAGACACACACACATCCAGGAACCTTGTCACACCTCCCATCTTCTCAATGTCTTTAAAATGACAGCCTTTCGTCTTGGAGAACAGCCAGAGGTCACAGGGAGTAATGTCTGGGTTGTAGGGAGGCTGAGAGACAGTTTTGATACCAATTTCGGTCAAGTAGCTGGTTACCAGGATGGAATTGTGGATTGATACATTGTCCTGGCAGTAAAACCTCTTCGTGAACTCCCTCAAAACCTCCACAAAGCTCCCTTTGGTGACCGCTTGACCAGAAGGAACCCTGTGGGATGTAGATGATGCACTTGCTGTCGAAAAAGGAGATCATCACGAGCTTCCCTGTGGACTTACTTTGCCTGTCTGTCCACCACCACCACCACCACCACCACCACCACCGCCGTCGCTGCCGCCGCTACCATCACCACGATCACACTCACTACAACCAACACCACTATCATGACGACAACGACCGCCACCACCACCGCCACAGCCACCGCCACCGCCATCACCACCACCACAACCACTTCTTCTTCTTCTTCTTCTTCTTCTTCTTCTTCTTCTTCTTCTTCTTCTTCTTCTTCTTCTTCTTCTTCTTCTTCTTCTTCTTCTTCTTCTACTCCAGGCTCTCCCCTCTATAGCCCTTCTACCCTTTTGTCTACCAGAGAATTAATATATTGCGTAAGACATCTGTCCTTGTTTGAAGACATTCAGGTGTAATTTGAAGGTCAATTAACTGTTATTTCTGGCAGTAAGTTGTTTAACAGAATAACTTGCATTTGGTTAACGTCTTTTTACATTCCAGATTTCAAATCCGCCATGTTGACTTTACTTTCGTAGAACTTTGCTTTTCCGCTATGTTGATTTTGATAAAATAAATATTAGTCAAGTCTAGACGTAGATATAATTAATATAATCAATATAATCCGCCATACACATAAAGCACCGGCTTTTTGCAAATCGATGATCGATCGATTCGGATTTTGGTCAACCACATTATTAACAAAATGGTGACTTGCTCAGATTATTTCTTACATACGAAAATATCAACAGCTACACCACCACCACCACCACCACCACCACCACCACCACCACCACCACCACCACCAAAACCACCACCACCACCACTACCGCCGCCACCGCCACCGCCGCCGCCGCCGCCGCCGCCGCCGCCGCCGCCACCACCACCACCTCCATTATAGTAGTCAATAGAATGGGTATATTAATCGAAGTGTACAGTATTATATATCCACTACGGATGATTTTATCAATCAGTTTCATACAAGCGGTTCAATGGGATGTTAGGGTGCGACTGCTATAGTTTCGTCCATAGCTGCCAACTCTGAAGAGTGCAATGTTACATAATCGGTTTATTACCTAACATCCTGCTGAACACCTAGTGCGAAACCGATTGGTAAGATCAGCCATTACAGATATATAATACTAGGTAAGTACTGGCTGTGTGGTTAAGAAGATCGCTTTGCAACCACGTGGTTTCGCGTTCAGTCCCACTACGCGGCACCTTGGGAAAATGTCTTCTATAGTTTTGTGAGTAAATTTAGTAGACGGAAACTGCATGGAACCCATTAGAATATATATATATATATATATATATATATATATATATATATATATGTATGTATATGTGTGCGTGTGTGTTTGTCTCTCTCACTGCTTGACAACTGGTATGATTTTTTGTATGTTGCTTGGCAATTGGTATGGTTTGTTTCCCTCCCTGTAACTTAGTGGTCGGCAAAAGAACCTATAGAATATGTACCAGACTTTAAAATAGATACTGGTGTTCATGATTTGACTGAAGCTCGATGTGGTGCCCCAGCATGGCCACAGTCCAACGACTGAAACAAGTAAAAAAATGAAAGATACGATTTGGGCTCAGAGCATAAAGCAAGATAATTAAATACTAGGATATACAGAACAACGCAAGATGAACACAAGAACGCAGTGACTTTTCGTTATAAAGCTGAGTTTTTCTATAATTCTATGAATGAAAGATGAGAGGGAGATTCAGAGATAGATAGATAGATAGATAGATAGATAGATAGATAGATAGATAGATAGGAAGAGACAGACTCAAAGAAAGGAGAAGGAAAGGAAGAAGAAAAAGACCCATAAGATATATAGACTTTACTTAAAAATGCATTTAAGACGAGAACGTTGACTGATGCAGTATTAGTTAGAGGTGGATAAATAGAAACAGAATGGTAGAGAAGGACAGATAGAAAGTGAGTGAAGGAGAGAGAGGGGGGAGAGATGGGAGGGAAAGAGAGAAAGTGGGATGTAAAGAGAGTGAAAGAGAATAGTGTCACGGGTCAGAAACGAAATAGCGTTAACTACTCAACTAATCACTATTTACTGTTATTAATGAGGACGGGCGTGAAGTGTGAATGAAAAAAAAAAAAGCAATGAACAGAATATAAAATGTAAAAAAATATATATAAAAAAGAAATAAATATATAAATAACCTCGTAAATAAATAAATAAATAACGTCATAAACATATACATAAAAGTTTCGGCTCGTGTTTCAGTATGAGAAGGAATAAAACGGAGTAGAATGATGCCAAAATGAATTCTATAAGTATTGTGGAACCATGGTAATTTTCATAATTCTATTTTGAAACGATACACGGTACAAGGGCGGCAAAATCTTGTAGACGAGACACCGATTATATCTAGTCGGTAGCGTTTGATCTCATCCACTAATTCCTGCTCTTTAGCTGTAAGTGTTGTGACATTGCAATATTCTCAAGCTTGAAGGCGGCGAGCTGGCAGAAACGTTAGCACGCCGGGCGAAATGCTTAGCGGTATTTCGTCTGCCGTTACTTTCTGAGTTCAAATTCCGCCGAGGTCGACTTTGCCTTTCATCCTTTCGGGGTCAATAAATTAAGTACCAGTTACGCACTGGGGTCGATGTAATCGACTTAATCCCTTTGTCTGTCCTTGTTTGTCCCCTCTGTGTTTAGCCCCCTGTGGGTAATAAAGAAATAAGAAACGTTAGCACACCGGGCGAAATACTTAGCGATGTTTCGTCTGTCTTTACGTTCTGAGTTCAAATTTCGCCGAGGTCGACTTTGCCTTTCATCCTTTAGGGGGTCGATAAATTAAGTAGCTGTTGCGTACTGGGGTCGATCTAATCGACTGGCCCCTTCCCCAAAAATTTCGGGCCTTGTGCCTAGAGTAGAAAAGAATACCTTAGGGTGGCGAGCTGGCAGAAACGTTAGCATGCCGGGGTCGATTAAATAAGTACCAGTTACGCACTGGGGTCGATGTAATCGACTTAACCTGTTTGTCTGTCCTTGTTTGTCCCCTCTATATTTAGCCCCTTGTGGGCAATAAAGAAATAAGAAACGTTAGCATGCCGGGCGAAATGCTTAGCGGTGTTTCGTCTGTCTTAACGTTCTGAGTTCAAATTCCGCCGAGGTGCACTTTACTTTCATCCTCACGAGGTCAATAAAATAAGTACCAGTTGAACACTGGGTCGATGTAATCGACTTACCCCTCCCCCGTAACTGCTGGCCTTGTGCCAAGATTTGAAATCAATATTCTCGATCCTTAACGATTGTTCCCTTCTGGACACACAACAACAACAACAACAACAACAACAGCAACAGCAGCAGCAGCAGTAGCAGCAGCAACAGCAGCAGCAGCTGAGCAAGCACAGTGTGTTTTGCAGAATGAATTACTTAGGGACGTCATCTGCATAGAAACAAAACAAGACAAAACAAAAACAAACAACTATAACATAAAAATTCTTAGGTCTAAAATAAGCCTAAAGGGTCATTTGGACAGAGGTTATCTTGGTTCCTGGGCGGTATGAGTGATGAGAATACAATATTCCCCTCTGAACAGGATGTTAGCTCTATGAGTTAACCCTCAACAGTTAATGGCATTTTTCCAGCTGAGTCAAAGCACAACGCACCTCCTCGTCTGGGAATTGAAACTACAACCTTACGGTTGTCAGTTCAACATCTTAACCAGAAGGTCACAAGCTCTTCGGAAGCAGTTACTTCAGCGTTAACATATTTTATGCAGTAATCATTAAAAAGCTAATTAAAAGGAATTATGCGATGAAGAAAATGTAATATTAGTCAAGGACTGTTCGAGTGAACCAATGATTAGAAAAGAAGGGCGTTCCAAGCATAACCGTTCCATCTATTTAGGAGTGTCTTTCATTACATTATCCAATATATTGTTTCTTTTTTCTTTTAATATGCTAGGATATATAGATTTTGAGGAAATTAGTTTCTCTTTCTAGCAAATCAAACGAGCGCACAAAGGCTCCTTTTACGTGGCTCGGGAATCTGTAGTCTGTTAGTATCACTGTTACTCTATAGCCCTGCTGTGTAATTTTTGCTTTATTTTTGTAATTGTCTGTTGTTTTTGTTATTTGTAATAGAAATGGTGATGGGGGGGGGGATATGGTACTATGTTAGGGGAAGAAGGAAAAAAGGAGGAGGAGAAGGCGGAGGAGGCGGAGGAGAAATACTTGGTGAAGTGAAATGGAAGAAGCAGAAGATAACGAAAATATATATAATATATATAAATACAATAAAGAAAAAAAAAACAAAAAGGACGCGGGGAGCAGATGTAGATATGACGAGAGGATTGTGCAAAATGAGAAGGGCAGACGATGAGTATTCGTGAAGTAAAACGAAGCAAATATCGAGTAGAGGGACTCGAGGAAGTATTGTGTTAAGTCTCCTAAAGTGATATTTTCTCTGAAAAGGTAGAATTGCTCATAGAGAAAGAATGTTATTTAGAAACGAAAATAGACCGGAGAGATTCCGAGACAATATTGTTATGAAGAGTGATGTAGGTATACTTTAAGTTGGATTTTTTGAAGGTATAAGCGAATAAGTAAATAAATAAGTATCCATTTCAAGTTGAAGAGAAAGCCTTCATTCATAAATATTACAGGTAAACACAGTAAGTTTCATTTTGAAGGTATAAATAAGTAAATATCTATATAAATGTATATAAAATGTCAGGTTGAAGGGAAAGATTTCATTTACATACATACATACATAATATAGATATAATATAATACTCGTTTCTGCGTTTGTTTTTACCATGCTTGCGTGGGTTAGGACGTATGTATATACATACACACACACAAATATGCATACACACATCTATCTATCTATCTATCTATCTATCTATCTATCTATCTATCTATCTATCTATCTATCTATCTATCTCTCTACCTACCTACCTACCTACCTACCTACCTACCTACTTACCTCTTTATATATAGGAGAGTGCATTCAAAAGATGATCTTTGCTCAACGAACGAGGAAGACAGAAATCAATACATGATATGAAGTTTATGGGCTTTTTAAACTACACTTCTCCCTCATAACTCGAGTTTCACGCCAAAGCGATCGTCAGGCGTGAGCGACGGTGGTAGTATGAAACTCGATTTATAAGAAAATCATCCAGTATATAGATATGTATATACGCATATGCACACACATATACACACACCACACACACAAACACACACAATTCATAAAACAGATTATCTTTTGTGTAATAGCCTTTACCAAACAAGGAAAACAAGAAACAATTAATCTCATTTTAACGAACAAAAGCTTATCGAAATGCTCTGGTTCTTGTTTAAATCCAAATTAAACATAATTCTTTTATTTGTTTCAGTTATTGGACTGTGGCCATTCTGGGGCACGGCCTTTTACAGTTTAGTCGAACAAATCGATCCTTGGATATATGTCTTTAAAGATTGGTACGATATCGGTTCCTTTTTGCCGAACTGTTAAGTTACAGGGACGTAAACAAATCAACGCTGGTTGACAAGCGATGGGAGGACAAACACAAAGATAAAAACATACATACATACATACATGCTTACATATATTCATACACACACATGCGCGCGCGCACACACACACATACGCGCGACGCGTTTTCGCACAGTTGGCCCTAATCTATGGATCCTTCTATCAACAGGTAAATATAGAAGCAAAAGTTATCATGTACATGCAAACTGTCCTTACTGCTTGCCGCCTGAGTAAATATAAAATAATAATAATAATAATAATAATTATAGAGAAAGCAACCATACTCTGGGATATGCCAATACACACAGATAGAGAAATTAAGGCCAATAGACCCAGATATAGTTGTCAAAGATCATGAAGGAAAAAAATGCTTTCTAATTGATGTATCAATACCAGCAGATGACAACGTTTCCCTAAAAGAAATGGAAAAACTTTCAAAATACAAAGACCTAGAAATAGAGGTAACTCGAATGTGGAATCTAAAAACAGAAACAATTCCTATCATAGTAGGTGCCTTAGGTATAATAAAAAAATATTCAGACAAATACATAACAAAAACACCAGGACTTACAAATATATATAACATACAGAAAATTGCACTAATGGGCACTGCACACATCCTACGCAAAACACTTTCAATACAGTAACCATAAGAGCATCACAGCAAACCACAGCACATACCCAAGGCGCACAGAGCTGCGCTCGGTAGTGAAGTGAAAGCACGTTATAAAAATAAAACTACTGAACAATAATAATAATAATAATAATCGACTCCAGTACTTGATTTTATTGACGCCGAAAAGAAGATAGGTATAGCTGGCCCCAACAGAGTTTGAACTTCAAGATCCGTAACAAATATTACGTAACATGGTAACCAACGCAGTGAGGGTTCTGTCACCTCGCTTGCCTGTAATCACAGACGTATGCCGAGTGAAAGCCTATTTTACGGATTCTGTGCGATGCAAATTAAATTTCTACTTTACGATCATCGCTTTCTCATGCAAATATGCATCACGGTGATGCATTTATATGTCTATTGTCGTCTCTGCAAGATCAAAAATGATGCTATATTTAGATAATTAGCTACTGTGCATCAAGTAGTTATGCATCTCAATGTTGCACAATGCTGTAGCACATTGCTGCTATATATAGCCAATGCATATCATTTATTGCTATATCACGTCTTACTTAGCTTCACCCAATATATGCGTGAATAGCGAATACGTAACGGTGGTGGGGTGCAATGCGGTAGACGTTGCGCGGGCCTCATGAGGAAGTAAGGTTCGTATCACAAGATTCATTCTACCCCCGTCCCCCATACGCGCACGTAGTATGAAGTGACTGCTATCAGTACCACCATCACCACCACCACGACAACAACCAAAGCGAACGCTTCAAAAGGGTAGCACAATCGCATACTTTTTCCTCTTTCCTTTTGTTTATATATATGTGTGTGTGTGTGTGTATGTGTGTGTACCTATTTATGTGTGTGTGTGTGTGTGTGTGTGTGTGTGTGTGTGTGTATTGTGTGCGTGTGTATGTTGTCTGACGATATGATCCACCTAATCCTTATCTATCATTTCTATTCCCTTTCCTACTTCTGCTTTATATTTTTACTGATGATCGCAGATATCCACATAGACACATGGCTAAAACCATAGAACACACTTCATCTCAGAGTTATCAACATATACACATTTATATACACACGTATACATACATACATACATACATACATACATACATACATACATACATACATACACGTACACGTACACACACACACACACACACACACACGCACACACACACACACACACACTCATATATATATATCAGCACCTAAATGCGAAACAAGGTGGAAAAAATAGTACTCGAGTACCAGAGGTAGAGTAATAGGCTTTATATAAAGTATATATATATATATATATATATATATATATATGTATGTATATATATATGTATGTATGTATGTATGTATGCATGTATGTGTGTGTGTGTGTGTGTGTGTGTGTGTGTGTGTGTATTTCAAACACAGACACAAACACGGATGAACGCACACATTATTTTGATGGCTGAAATTTGAAGGGAGGGGACTAGTCGATTACATCGACCCCAGTACTTGACTGGTACCTAATTTATCGACTTCGAAAGGATGAAAGATAAAGTCGAACTCGGTGGAATTTAAGCTCACGAACGTAAAGGCGGACGAAATGCCACGAAGCATTTTATCCGGCGAGCTAACGATTCTGCCAGCTCACCGCCTTATTATAATTTATGACTATTAGTGTCGGGAAATAAATGGCAGAAATAAAGCCAAAACGAAATTAAAGCAGGGAAAATTATATGTAAAACATTCGGTAATGTACAAATTAATAACGTTATTTGAATATTTGAATTACACAGAAGAATTTGTGTTAGAGGATACACACACACACACACACACACATATATATATATATATATATATATATCAATATTGCAGTCTACTTAGAGAATATTGTAATTTGAATTACGTAAATAGATTTGTTTTCAGAGATTATTAGCAACATAAAATATTAGGAAGTGTATATTATAGTAAAGATATCTAATTTAAAGTCAAAATTCTGACTGAAGATGAGGTAAATCTGAAAACGATAGTAATAATTATCATTGTAATTGTTCTTATCTGTGCCATAATAATGTGAACAATATAGTTTCTGATAATCTTTTCTACTCTAGGCTCAAGGCCCGAAATTTTCGGGGAGGGGAGGCAGTCGATTAGATCGACCCCCAGTACGCAACTGGTACTTAATTTATCGACCCCGAGAGGCAAAGTCGACCTCGGCGGAATTTGAACTCAGAACGTAAAGACAGACGAAATACCGCTAAGTATTTCGTGCTAACGTTTCTGCCAGCTCGCAGCCTTAATATAGTTTCTGATATTAAACACTGAATTGGTTAGGGAAAGTTAATAAACGAGCAAACATGGCTGCGTGGTTAAGAAGCATGTCTTGCAACCACGTAGTTTCGGGTTCAGAATTGGTCCTTTCACACTGGTCATTCTTCCAACATTCACCAACCTTTCAACAAACTTGCTACAAGGCAACACTTCCCTCTCCACCCTCAACTTCCTTTTCAAGTGAAACTTGAAAAAGTTGATGAGGGCTTGGCCAAAGAGGAAAATGCCTGTCTTTAGCCCTTTCAAACGGGTCCACCATACTACCTCTTTCGCTAC
>NC_142940.1:9010352-9047852 GCF_046866305.1 Octopus bimaculoides | reverse complement strand
TATATATATATATATATATATATATATATATATGTACACTTACATACATATATACATATATATATGCATTGGTTTTTGGTAAGCAGCGTCGATTTTTACAATTCTGTAAACAATAATGATAATATTCTATAAGCTTAAAGCTTATAAGCAATCACTGTGCAATGACTAAAGAAAATAGTCTAACATTGGGGCATTTAAGCCCTTGACGAAAGAAAGTCGGTTTCCCGTACGCGTGGGATCGGGAAGGAGAACATTTTCTTTTAAACCTGTAAACTCCTATTATTAGTACAAAGGGGACTAATATCATTGTTTATTTACAATCATCTCATTGTTTGCCAATCTAACATCTTGGTGAATGTATTCGTGGAATCATGGGGCTGAGATGCTAGCGTTGCTGTTGGTGGTGTTTGACAGTTCTTATATAGAATTACCCGCCAAAAACTATAAGATTAGTCATAGAAGCTCTATTAATAGCGAAACACAACGAGAATATTCACACACGAATAGCACATTCTATTAACAAAAAAATGTACGAGCTGTGTTGCCACCGAGGAACCTGGATACAACAACCGCGTCTCTGAGTTTTATTCATCCACTCGCAAAAGCATCATCAATTTATTTGGAGGATTTAAATCATGATTTCTTCTCGAAGTCTCGTTAGCGCGTGAGATTTTACATATTATTCTGCTATAAGGATAATTCCATTAAGGTAGCGAGTTGGCAAAATCTTTAGCATGCCGAACGAAATGTTCAGTGTCATTTCTTTTGGCATTATGTTCAAATTCAAATTTCACCGGGGTTGAGTTTGCCTTGCATATTTTTGGGATCGATAAAATAAGTACCAGTTAAACACTGTGGTCGATATAATCGATTTGCTCCGCTTCCCCAAAATTCCAGGCCTTGTACCTACAGTAGAAAGAATTGTAATTATTATTAGGGCAGCAAGCTGGCAGAATCGTTAGCACGCCGGGCAAAATGCTTAGCGGCATTTCGTCCGTCTTTACGTTCTGTGTTAAAATTCTGCCGAGGTCAACTTCGCCTTTCATCCTTTCGGGGTCGATAAAATAAGTCCAAACGGAGCACTGAGGTCAATGGTACTGACTAACCCCTCTCGCCAAAATCTCAGACCCTGCGCCGATAGTAAAAAGGATTATTATAATTCCATTCACATTTTGGCACATTTTGGTTTCAAATTTTGGTACAAGGCCAGCAATTTTGGAGAAGGGTGTAAATCGATTACATCGACCCCAGTGCTCAACTGATACTTATTTCATCGATCACGAATGGAATGAAAGATAAAGTCGACCTCGACGGAATTCGAAATCAGAGCATGAAGACAAAATGCCTGTAAGCTAACGCTGCTGCCTGCTCGCCGCCTTATTCCATTCACACATAGGATACATATTACAAGAATCGATCTCAGTACTTGACTGGTACCGTACTTTAAACGATTCTGAGAAAGATGTAAAGTTGAATTCACCTCCGTCGGATTTGAACTCCTAACGTAACTGGATGTATTTCGTCCAGCGCTCTAATGATTTGCCTATTCTTGAACAAGACACGAAAGCTAATAGTGGAATCTCTAGGCGGTTGCACAACTTGCTGGAAATAGCAATCAAATCTCCTAATTTCAGACACTACCGTCTAACAAAGGAATGTATATGTTATCTACGCGAAATGTAACGACTGGACGCTATTTGAACGCTGATGATTTGGCGCAGTTAACGGGATGTTTAACTTGATTTGGTGACGAATTGACGCGCACATGCATTCACAGGTACACACATGCAAAAATATACACTTTATATATTTGTCCATAGCCCCTATATATTTATAAATTACACATAAAAATATCCCAACATTTAAAGCCATCCCGCCGCCACCATCTTTAGGTGAGTTGACAGGAGAAACTTAAAATGAAGTAATTACATGTTGAAATACTAAGATTCAAATGAATCCTGCAACTGACCTTTATATATATATATATATATATATATATATATATATGCAAACAAACATTCGCATACAAGCACGCACATTCACAGGCACACAGACACACAGACACACAGACAGACAGACACACACACACACACGCGCACACACACACACACACACACACACACACACACACACACACACACACACACACACACACACACACATAACCTCTTAGCATTTATTTATGTGTTTGTGTGGATGCAATGGTTTTCGAAAGCAAGTAGCTAATGTTTCCACACAAGATATGTCATATAAGTAGAATTAAAAGCAAAAACGAAAAGAAACAAAAAAACAAAAACAAACTTAATAAATAAAATCATTTATTAAACCGACATGCCATTATGCTATGCCTAAAACAATGCTAAATTGTTTATTAATATGTGAACACACCATTAAACACAAGCTGTGTTCCAAACCGGAAGTAAGTTAGCTGTGTTTAGGTGTTGAAAAGGAAGGCAAACATTCAAAATGGTGGCACTAGAATATCTCATCTGTTTCTTCAACAGATATTTACTATTCAACAGATATTTTCCTATTCACTAAAGAGAAAGACATTCCGAAAGTGCAACGTTGCACCTGACACTGGAGAAAAAGTATTACATTTTTCGTATCCGTTCAAAGAAACTACCTTTTTTTGTCTAGAAAGCCGAAAAAAAAGTATACGTAGTGGAAGATGGTATCAGGTGTGAAAAGTTTGTTTGAGAATGGCATCACTAAAAAAAATATACTGTCTAAAATCATTAGTGTTTGGTTTTAAAACAAAACGAATGAGATATGTTGGTACTTGTGTCTGGCGCACACAAGGTCTCTTATAGTGTCCATGCGATAACGTAAAACTATTAGTTTGATGAATTTTAATGATCAATCAAATTTGCTGAATTTTATTCACACATAAAGTGTCTGACACCATATTATCGAACTGGCTTTTCTTATTGAAGGATTTGACTGCTATTTTTAGAAGTTTGAGTGACTAGATAAAAGCTCCTCATTGGTTCGTTTTAATGTATATACTTTATTGTAGTTCGCTTTAGTTGTGGCTGTTGCTTAGTTCTTGGGCAGCTACATTGAACATACTTATCAATAACGTTCTTGCTGTAACTACATCAGCTATTTTCCCTTTTTCAGCTATTATTAACAGATTTATGTCTCAAAAGCCTTCAAATCGGAATCCAATAGATTGTAATCAGTTTTGTCCGGAAAAGATATAGCTTTTTAACCGTTGATTCGAATACAGCTACTTTTGATAATATTATTTAATAGACATTATAGTATTTGTATATAATTATAATTATTTGCATTTAATTATAACTATAAGGAGCAGTCGTGACCGTGAGATAAGAAGTTTGCTTTCCAATCACATGGTTCCGAGTTCAGTCCCAATGCGTGGCACCTTGGGCAGGTGTCTTCTACTGTAGCCTCGGGCTGACTAAAGCATTGTGAGTGGATTCGGTAGACGGAAGCTGAAAGAAGTCCTTCGCGTGTATATATATATATATATATATATATATATATATATATATATATATATATATATATATATATATATATATATATGTACTGCTTTTGGTGAAAGTAGCGAGTTACCTATAATAAACAAAATCCACGCCATCATATACTTCACCAATCGATCGTCTAAGCTGCAGCTGCAATCCACATCATAGAATGACACCTAATCACAGACATATATATATATATATATATATATATATATATATATATATATATATATATATATATATATATAAAATTATATATAAAGGGCATTAACTGTGTATTAATGCCTCACGCTATCGAGGGACTAAATAAGTAAAAAAACTACCAAAAATAAGCAACATATTTACCGAAAGCGAGGGAATGCAGCTTTTCAAAATTGATCTCTTAAAAACATTTAACTCAACGGTAGACCACTGGTTTCTCAATCAAATACAGAAAAAACTGTGAAGTAACCTGTATTCTTTTGTTCATCAGTACACGTATGGTCAAGATATATAAAAATAAACAAGAATCAACCTACCACAATGTAGCCATCACAACAACGATGACTTTTGTTCACAATTATATATCCCTGAAAGAGATTTGAATTTATCCAGTTGCATCTCGGTAACATGTGCTTATACAGAATAATATTCAGCACTGAATATATTCTAATTATTTATAATATAATATAGGATAAATTCTTTATATATATATATATATATACATTCTCTCTCTCTCTCTCTCTCTCTCTCTCTCTCTCTCTCTCTCTCTCTCTCTATATATATATATATATATATATATATATATATATATATATATATATATATATATATATATGTATATATATATATATATATATATATATGTATATATATATATATATATATATATATATATATATATATATATATACACACACACACACACACACACATACATATATGCGCAGGTGTGGCTGTGTGGTAAGAAGCTCGCTTCCCAACTACATAGTTCTGGGTTCAGTCCCACTGCGTGGCACCTTGGGAAAATGTCTTCTACGTCTTTCCTTTTCCCTAAGCGATAAAGAAAAAAAGATTGACTGAGCTTCTCACAAACTATTTGACCCATGACAAATTAGCTTGCGTTTTAACACACGATTGTTTTACGTTCCGGTTTTACGTTCTGAGTTCAAATTCCGCTGAGGTCTCCTTTGCTTTTCGTCTTTTTGGAATTGATTGATTAAGTACCAGTTAAACACAGGGGCCGATGTAATCGACTAGCTCTCACCTCCAAATTTTCAGGCCTACAGTAGAAAAGATTTTAACACATAATTGTGATGAGCTGTCGGAATCATTAGCACTTCGGACAAAATGCTTAGCGACAATCTTGCGGCTTTAAGTTCTGAGTTCAAATTCCATCGAGGTCGACTTTGCTTTTCATCTTCTCAGGAGTCAACAAATTGAGTAGCAGTTGAGCACAGGGTTCGAAATAATCGACCTGAACCCTCCTGCAAATCGCAAATTTTAAGGCCAAGTACCGCTCGTAGAAAGAAATTTCAACAGAATATTTACATGCAAAAACCTTCCCAAACACGCAAAAACCTTCCCGAAGTCGCAAAAACGTTCCCGAAGGTGCAAGAACGTTCCCGAAGACGCACGAACGTTCCCGAAGACGCGAAAACGTCCCCAAAGGCGCAAAAACCTTCCCAAAGGCGCAAAAACATTACCGAAGACGGTAAAACGTTCCCTAAGACGCAAAAACGTCCCCAAAGACTCATATACGTTCCCGAAGACGCGAAAACGTTCCCGAAGACGCAAAGACCTTCCCAAACACCCAAAAACGTTCCCGAAGACGCAAAAACGTTCCCGAAGACGCACGAACTTTACCGAAGACGCAAAAACGTCCCCAAAGACGCAACGAACGAACGTCCGTACGTACGTACGGATTTACGTACGTAAGTACGTATGTAAGAATGCACGAACGATCGAACAAACGAGCTACCGTAGAAACGTTCCCGAAATCTCAAAAATGTACCCAAAGACGCAAAAGCGTTCCCAAAGGCGCAAAAACATTCCAGAAGACGCAAAAAAAGTCCCCGAAGACGCAAATACGTTCCCGAAGACGCAAATACGTTCCCTAAGACTCAAGAACGTTCCCGAAGACGCAAAAACGGTCCCGAAGACGCAAAGACCTTCCCAAACACCCAAAAACGTTCCCGATAACGCAAAACTTTCCCGAAGTTGCAAGAACGTTCCCGAAGACGCAAGAAAGTTCCTGAAGACGCACGAACGTTCCCGAAGTCGGAAAAAGGTTCCAGAAGACGCAAAAACGTTCCCAAATAAGCAAAAACGTTACCGGTTTGGACCGGTTCGGACCGGTTTGGACCGGTTTGGACTTGGACCGGTTTGGACCGGTTCGGACCGGCTTGGACTTGGACCGGTTTGGACCGGTTCGGACCGGTTTGGACCGGTTTGGACTTGGACCGGTTCGGACCGGTTTGGACTTGGACCGGTTTGGACCGGTTCTGACCGGTTCGGACCGGTCAAAACCGGTTCTAACCGGTTCTGACCAGTTCGGACCGGTTTTGACCTATCCGGACCAGTTCGGACCCGACCGGTCTTGACCAGTCCGCACCGAGCGGTCTTGACCGGTCCGGACCGTCCGGTCTTGACCAGTCCGCACCGACCGGTCTTGACCAGTCCGGTCCCGACCGGTCCGGACCGTCCGGTCTTGACCAGTCCGGACCGACCGGCCTTGACCAGTCCGGTCCCGACCGGTCTTGACCATCCGGTCTTGACCAGTCCGCACCGACCGGTCTTGACCAGTCCGGTTTGAACCGGTTCTGACCGGTTCGGACCGGTTTGAACCGTTTCTGACCGGTTCTGACCGGTTTGAACCGGTTCTGACCGGTTTGAACCGGTTCTGACCGGTTTGAACCGGTTCTGACCGGTTCAAACCGGTTTGTACCGGTTCAGACCGGTCAGAACCGGTCCCGACCGGTCCGGACCGTCCGGTCTTGACCAGTCCGGACCGACCGGCCTTGACCAGTCCGGTCCCGACCGGTCTTGACCATCCGGTCTTGACCAGTCCGCACCGACCGGTCTTGACCAGTCCGGTTTGAACCGGTTCTGACCGGTTCGGACCGGTTTGAACCGGTTCTGACCGGTCTCTGGAATTTTCATCAAACATTTTCATGAAACATTTTCATTAGACATTTTCATTAGACATTTTCATCAAACATTTACGTCAGACATTTTCATCAGACATTTCCATCAAACATTTTCGTCAGACATTTTCATTAGACATTTTCATCAAACATTTACGTCAGACATTTTCATCAGACATTTCCATCAAACATTTTCGTCAGACATTTTCATCCATCATCTTT
This sequence comes from Octopus bimaculoides, assembly GCF_046866305.1. Classification (NCBI taxonomy): domain Eukaryota; kingdom Metazoa; phylum Mollusca; class Cephalopoda; order Octopoda; family Octopodidae; genus Octopus; species Octopus bimaculoides. The sequence continues at coordinate 9,041,011 of NC_142940.1, read as the reverse complement.
ATCAAACACGTTTAATAAAGATGTTTGATCAACATTCCAGAGAGGCGGATTTGGGAGATGAAGGGGAGGAAGGAGAGGGAGGAATGCTCAATATTCCAGAGAGCGGGAATTGAGAGGTGAAGGGGAGGAACTATTGCTTAACATTCCAGGGGGGGGGATTGAGAAATTTCCATAAAGATGTTTGATCAACATTCCAGAGAGGCGGATTTGGGAGATGAAGGGGAGGAAGGAGAGGGAGGAATGCTCAATATTCCAGAGAGCGGGAATTGAGAGGTGAAGGGGAGGAACTATTGCTTAACATTCCAGGGAGGGGGAATTGAGAAATGAAGGGGAAGAAGTGGAGGGGGGATTGCTCAACATTCCAGAGAGGGGGATTTGTGAGGTGAAGGGGAGGAAGGGGTGGAAGGAATGCTTAACATTCCGGAGAGGAGGAATTGAGTGGGGAAGGGGAGGAAGGGGAAGAACGAAAGCTCAATATTCCAGAGATGGGGGTTTGAGTGGAGAAGGGGAGGAAGGGGAGGGAGGAACGTTCAACATTCTCCCTGCTCTCTCTCCCTCTCCCTGCTCTCTCTCCCTCTCCCTGCTCTCTCTCCCTCTCCCTGCTCTCACTCCCTCTCCATGCTCCCTCTCCCTCTCCCTGCTCTCTCTCCCTTTCCCTGCTCTCTCTCCCTCTCACTGCTCGCTCTCCCTTTCCCTGCTCGCTCTCCCTCTCCCTCCTATCTCTCCCTCTCCCTGCTCACTCTCCCTCTCCCTGCTCTCCCTCCCTCTGCCTGCTCCCTCTCCCTGCTCTCTGTCCCTCTCCCAACTCTCTCTCCCACTCCCTGCTGGCTCTCCCTCTCCCTGCTCCTTCTCCCTCTGCTCGCTCTCCCTCTCCCTACTCTCTCTCCCTTTGCCTGCTCTCTCTCCCTCAACCTCCTCCCTCTCCCTCTCCCTAATCTCTCTCCCTCTCCCTGCGCTTTCTCCCTCTCCCTGCTCTCACTCCCTCTCCCTGCTCTCTCTCCCTGCTCTCTCTCACTATTCTCTCACCCTCTCCCTGCTCGCTCTCCCTCTCCCTGCTCGCTCTCACTCTCCCTGCTCGCTCTCCCTCTCCCTGCTCGCTCTCCTTCTCCCCGCTCGCTCTCCCTTTCCCTGCTCTCTCTCCCTCTCCCTGCTCCTTCTTCCTCTCCCTCTCTCTGCTCTCTCTCCCTCTCCCTGCTCTCTCTCCGTCTCCCTGCTCTCTTTCCCTCTCTATGCTCTCCCTCCCTCTCCCTTCTCTCTCTCCCTCTCCCTGCTGTTTCCATCTCCCAGCTCTCTCTCCCTCTCCCAGCTCTCTCTCCCTCTCCCTGCTCGCTCTCCCTGCTGTCACTCCCTCTCCTGCTCTCATTCCCTCTCCCTGCTCTCTCTCCCTCTCCCTACTCGCTCTCCCTCTCCCTGTTCCCTCTCCCTCTCCCTGCTCTTTCTCCCTCTCCCTGCTCTCTCTCCCTCTGCCTGCTCTCTCTCCCTCTGCCTGCTCTCTCTCTCACTCTCCCTGCTCACTCTCACTCTCGTTGCTCGCTCTCCCTTTCCCTGCTCGCTCTCCCTCTCCCCGCTCGCTCTCCCTTTCCCTGCTCTCTCTCCCTCTCCGTGCACAGTCTTCCTCTCACTCTCCCTGCTCACTCTCCCTCTCCCCGCTCGCTCTCCCTCTCCCTGATCTCTCTCTCTCTCCCTGCTCTCTCTCCCTCTCCCTGCACTTTCTCCCTCTCCCTGCTCTCTCTCCCTCTGCCTGCTCCCTCACTCTCTCCCTATTCTCTCCCTCTCCCTCTCCCTGCTCTCTCTCCCTCTCCCTGCTCCCTCTCCCTCTGCCTGCGCTCGCTCCCTCGCCCTGTTCGCTCTTCCTCTCCCCGCTCTCTCTCCCTATGCCTGCTCTCTCTCCCTATGCCTGCTCTCTCTCCCTGCTCCTTCTTCCTCTCCCTCTCCCTGCTCTCTCTCCTTCTCCCTGCTCGCTCTCCCTCTGCCTGCTTCCTCTCCCTCTCCCTGCTCGCTCTCCCTCTGCCTGCTTCCTCTCCCTCTCCCTGCTCGCTCTCCCTCTCCCTGCTCGCTCTCCCTCTCTCTGCCCTCTCACTCTGCCCTGTCTCCCTCTCCGCAATCTCTCTCCCTCTCCCTGCTCTCTCTCCCTCTCCCTGCTCGCTCTCCCTCTCCCTGCTCTCTCTCCGTCTCCCTGCTCGCTCTCCCTCTCCCTGCTTCGTTTCCCTACTCTCTCCCCCTCTTCGTGCTCGCTCTCCTTCTCCCTGCTCGCTCTCACTCTCCCTGCTCGCTCTCCCTCTCCCTGCTCGCTCTCCCTCTCCCCGCTCCCTCTCCCTTTCCCTGCTCACACTCCCTCTCCCTGCTACCTCTCCATCTCCCTGCTCCCTCTCCCGCTCCCTGCTCTCTCTCCCTCTCTCTGCTCTGTCTCCCTCTCCCTGCTCTCTCTCCCTCTCCCTGCTCTCTCACCCTCGCCCTGCTCTCTCTCCCTCTCCCTGCTCTCTCACCCTCTCCCTGCTATCTCTCCCTGTCCGTGCTCGCTCTCCCTCTCCCTGCTGCCTCTCCTTCTCCCTGCTCGCTCTCCCTCTCCCTGCTCGCTCTCCCTCTCCCTGCTCGCTCTCTATCTGCCTGCTCTCTCTCCTTCTCCTTGCTCCCTCTCCCTCTCCCAGCTCTCTCTCCCTCTCCCCGCTCGCTCTCCCTCTCCCTGATCTCTCTCTCTCTCCCTGCTCTCTCTCCCTCTCTCTCCCTCTTCCTCTCTCTGCTACTACTCCCTCTCCCTGCTCTCTCTCCCTCTGCCTGCTCTCTCTCCCTCTGCCTGCTCTCTCTCCCTCTCCCTGCTCCCTCTCCGTCTGCCTGCGCTCGCTCCCTCTCCCCGCTCGCTCCCTCTCCCCGCTCGCTCTCCCTTTACCTCCTCTCTCTCCCTCTCTCTGCTCCTTCTTCCTCTCCCTCTCCCTGCTCTCTCTCCTTCTCCCTGCTTTCTCTCCCTATGCCTGCTCCCTCTCCCTGCTCTTTCTCCCTCTGCCTGCTCTCTCTCCCTCTGCCTGCTCTCTCTCCCTCTCCCTGCTCCCTCTCTTTCAGCCTGCGCTCGCTCCCTCTCCCTACTCTCCCTACTCATCAAACATTTACGTCAGACATTTTCATCAGACTCAGACATTTTCATCCATCATCTTTATCAAACACGTTTAATAATTGCCAAACATCTTCAAACAATTTCATCAAATATTTTCATCAAACATTTTCATCAAATATTTTCATCAAATACTTTGATCAAACATCTTTATTAAACGTGTTTGATAAAGATGATTGATGGATGTTTGATGAAAATATTGTCCCCAAACCAAAAATTTTCATGAAACATTTTCCTTCAAACATGAAACATCTTCATTAGCACTAAAAATTCATGGAACAATTGACAAACATCATTATTTTCATCAAACATTTTCATCAAACATTTTCGTCAGACATTTTCATCAGACATTTCCATCACACATTTTCGTCAGACATTTTCATGAAACATTTTGATCAAACATCTTTATTAAACGTGTTTGATAAAGATGATTGATGGATGTTAGATGAAAATATTCTCCCCAAACCAAACATTTTCATGGAACATTTTCCTTCAAACCTTCTCTTCAAACAAGAAACATCTTCATTAGCACTAAAAATTCATGGAACAATTGACAAACATCATTATTTTCATCAGACATTTTCATCAGACATTTCCATCAAACATTTTCGTCAGACATTTTCATTAGACATTTTCATCAAACATTTACGTCAGACATTTTCATCAGACATTTCCATCAAACATTTTCGTCAGACATTTTCATCCATCATCTTTATCAAACACGTTTAATAAAGATGTTTGATCAACATTCCAGAGAGGTGGATTTGGGAGATGAAGGGGAGGAAGGAGAGGGAGGAATGCTCAATATTCCAGAGAGCGGGAATTGAGAGGTGAAGGGGAGGAACTATTGCTTAACATTCCACGGGGGGGGATTGAGAAATTTCCATAAAGATGTTTGATCAACATTCCAGAGAGGCGGATTTGGGAGATGAAGGGGAGGAAGGAGAGGGAGGAATGCTCAATATTCCAGAGAGCGGGAATTGAGAGGTGAAGGGGAGGAACTATTGCTTAACATTCCAGGGAGGGGGAATTGAGAAATGAAGGGGAAGAAGTGGAGGGGGGATTGCTCAACATTCCAGAGAGGGGGATTTGAGAGGTGAAGGGGAGGAAGGGGTGGAAGGAATGCTTAACATTCCGGAGAGGAGGAATTGAGTGGGGAAGGGGAGGAAGGGGAAGAACGAAAGCTCAATATTCCAGAGATGGGGGTTTGAGTGGAGAAGGGGAGGAAGGGGAGGGAGGAACGTTCAACATTCTCCCTGCTCTCTCTCCCTCTCCCTGCTCTCTCTCCCTCTCCCTGCTCTCTCTCCCTCTCCCTGCTCTCTCTCCCTCTCCCTGCTCTCTCTCCCTCTCCCTGCTCTCTCTCCCTCTCCCTGCTCTCTCTCCCTCTCCCTCCTCTCTCTCCCTCTCCCTGCTCTCACTCCCTCTCCCTGCTCTCTCTCCCTCTCCATGCTCCCTCTCCCTCTCCCTGCTCTCTCTCCCTTTCCCTGCTCTCTCTCCCTCTCACTGCTCGCTCTCCCTTTCCCTGCTCGCTCTCCCTCTCCGTCCTATCTCTCCCTCTCCCTGTTCACTCTCCCTCTCCCTGCTCTCCCTCCCTCTGCCTGCTCCCTCTCCCTGCTCTCTGGCCCTCTCCCAACTCTCTCTCCCACTCCCTGCTGGCTCTCCCTCTCCCTGCTCGCTCTCCCTCTGCTCGCTCTCCCTCTCCCTGTTCCCTCTCCCTCTCCCTGCTCTTTCTCCCTCTCCCTGCTCTCTCTCTCCCTCTGCCTGCTCTCTCTCCCTCTACCTCCTCCCTCTCCCTCTCCCTAATCTCTCTCCCTCTCCCTGCGCTTTCTCCCTCTCCCTGCTCTCACTCCCTCTCCCTGCTCTCTCTCCCTGCTCTCTCTCCCTACTCTCTCTCCCTCTCCCTGCTCGCACTCCCTCTCCCTGCTCGCTCTCACTCTCCCTGCTCGCTCTCCCTCTCCCTGCTCGCTCTCCTTCTCCCCGCTCGCTCTCCCTTTCCCTGCTCTCTCTCCCTCTCCCTGCTCCTTCTTCCTCTCCCTCTCTCTGCTCCCTCTCCCTCTCCCTGCTCTCTCTCCGTCTCCCTGCTCTCTTTCCCTCTCTATGCTCTCCCTCCCTCTCCCTTCTCTCTCTCCCTCTCCCTGCTGTCTCCCTCTCCCAGCTCTCTCTCCCTCTCCCAGCTCTCTCTCCCTCTCCCAGCTCTCTCTCCCTCTCCCTGCTCGCTCTCCCTGCTGTCACTCCCTCTCCTGCTCTCTCTCACTCTCCCTGCACTCTCTCACTCTCCCTGCTCGCTCTCCCTGCTGTCTCCCTCTCCCTGCTCCCTCTCCCTGCTCCCTCTCCCTGCTCTCCCTCCCTCTCCCTCCCTCTCCCTGCTCTCTTTCCCTCTCCCTCCTCTCTCTCCCTCTCCCTACTCGCTCTCCCTCTCCCTGTTCCCTCTCCCTCTCCCTGCTCTTTCTCCCTCTCCCTGCTCTCTCTCCCTCCGCCTGCTCTCTCTCCCTCTCCCTGCTCTCTCTCACTCTCCCTGCTCGCTCTCACTCTCCCTGCTCGCTCTCCCTCGGCCTCCTCGCTCTCCCTCTCCCCGCTCGCTCTCCCTTTCCCTGCTCTCTCTCCCTCTCTTTGCTCCTTCTTCCTCTCCCTCTCCCTGCTCTCTCTCCATCTCCCTGCTCTCTCTCCTCTCCCTGCTCTCACTCCCTCTCCCTGCTCTACCTCCCTCTCCCTGCTCTCTCTCCATCTCCCTGCTCTCTCCCTCTCCCAGCTCTCTCCCTCTCCGTGCTCCTTCTTCCTCTCAATCTCCCTGCTCACTCTCCCTCTCCCTGCTCTCTCTCCCTCTCCCCGCTCGCTCTCCCTCTCCCTGATCTCTCTCTCTCCCTGCTCTCTCTCTCCCTGCTCTCTCTCTCCCTGCTCTCTCTCTCCCTCTCCCTGCTCTTTCTCCATCTCCTTGCTCTCTCTCCCTCTGCCTGCTCTCTCTCCCTCTGCCTGCACCCTCTCCCTCTGCCTGCTCTCGCTCCCTCGCCCTGCTCGCTCTTCCTTAGGGTTAGGGTTAGGGTTAGGGTTAGGGTTAGGGTTAGGGTTAGGGTTAGGGTTAGGTCGCTGCTCCCTCTCCTTCTCCCTGCTCGCTCTCCCTCTGCCTGCTTCCTCTCCCTCTCCCTGCTCGCTCTCCCTCTCTCTGCTCCCTCACTCTGCTCCGTCTCCCTCTCCGTAATCTCTCTCCCTCACCCTGGTCTTTCTCCCTCTCCCTGCTCCTTCTCCCTCTCCCTGCTCTCTCTCCCTCTCCCTGCTCGCTCTCCCTCTCCCTGCTCTCTCTCCCTCTCCCTGCTCGCTCTCCCTCTCCCTGCTCCTTCTTCCTCTCCCTGCTCTCTCTCCCTCTCCCTGCTCGCTCTCCCTCTCCCTGGTCTCACTCCCTCTCCTGCTCTCTCTCACTCGCCCTCTCCCTCTCCTGCTCTCTCTCACTCGCCATCTCCATCTCACTCTGCCCTGTCTCCCTCTCCGCAATCTCTCTCCCTCTCCCGCTCCCTGCTCTCTCTCCCTCTCTCTGCCCTGTCTCCCTCTCCCTGCTCTCTCTCCCTCTCCCTGCTCTCTCACCCTCGCCCTGCTCTCTCTCCCTCTCCCTGCTCTCTCACCCTCTCCCTGCTATCTCTCCCTGTCCGTGCTCGCTCTCCCTCTCCCTGCTGCCTCTCCTTCTCCCTGCTCGCTCTCCCTCTCCCTGCTCGCTCTCCCTCTCCCTGCTCGCTCTCTATCTGCCTGCTCTCTCTCCTTCTCCTTGCTCCCTCTCCCTCTCCCTAATTTCTGTCCCTCTCCCTGCTCTTTCTCACTCTCCCTGATCTCTATCCCTCTCCCTGCTCTCTCTTCCCCTCCCTGCTACCTCTCCCTACTCTCTCTCCCTCTCTCTCCCTCTCCGTGCCTGCTCTCCCACTCCCTGCTCGCTCTCACTCTCCCTGCTCCTTCTCCCTCTCCCTGCTCTCTCTCCCTCTCCCCGCTCGCTCTCCCTCTCCCTGATCTCTCTCTCTCTCCCTGCTCTCTCTCCCTCTCTCTCCCTCTTCCTCTCTCTGCTACTACTCCCTCTCCCTGCTCTCTCTCCCTCTGCCTACTCTCTCTCCCTCTGCCTGCTCTCTCTCCCTCTCCCTGCTCCCTCTCCGTCTGCCTGCGCTCGCTCCCTCTCCCCGCTCGCTCTCCCTTTACCTCCTCTCTCTCCCTCTCTCTGCTCCTTCTTCCTCTCCCTCTCCCTGCTCTCTCTCCTTCTCCCTGCTTTCTCTCCCTATGCCTGCTCCCTCTCCCTGCTCTTTCTCCCTCTGCCTGCTCTCTCTCCCTCTGCCTGCTCTCTCTCCCTCTCCCTGCTCCCTCTCTTTCAGCCTGCGCTCGCTCCCTCTCCCTACTCTCCCTACTCATCAAACATTTACGTCAGACATTTTCATCAGACTCAGACATTTTCATCCATCATCTTTATCAAACACGTTTAATAATTGCCAAACATCTTCAAACAATTTCATCAAATATTTTCATCAAACATTTTCATCAAATATTTTCATCAAATACTTTGATCAAACATCTTTATTAAACGTGTTTGATAAAGATGATTGATGGATGTTTGATGAAAATATTGTCCCCAAACCAAAAATTTTCATGAAACATTTTCCTTCAAACATGAAACATCTTCATTAGCACTAAAAATTCATGGAACAATTGACAAACATCATTATTTTCATCAAACATTTTCATCAAACATTTTCATCAAACATTTTCATCAAACATTTTCATCAGACATTTTCATCAAACATTTTCGTCAGACATTTTCATCAAACATTTTCATCAAACATTTTCATCAGACATTTTCGTCAGACATTTTCATCAAACATTTTCATCAAACATTTTCATCAGACATTTTCATCAAACATTTTCGTCAGACATTTTCATCAAACATTTTCATCAGACATTTTCATCAAACATTTTCATCAGACATTTTCGTCAGACATTTTCATCAAACATTTTCATCAGACATTTTCATCAAACATTTTCGTCAGACATTTTCATCAAACATTTTCATCAGACATTTTCATCAAACATTTTCATCAGACATTTTCGTCAGACATTTTCATCAGACATTTCCATCACACATTTTCGTCAGACATTTTCATGAAACATTTTGATCAAACATCTTTATTAAACGTGTTTGATAAAGATGATTGATGGATGTTAGATGAAAATATTCTCCCCAAACCAAACATTTTCATGGAACATTTTCCTTCAAACCTTCTCTTCAAACAAGAAACATCTTCATTAGCACTAAAAATTCATGGAACAATTGACAAACATCATTATTTTCATCAGACATTTTCATCAGACATTTCCATCAAACATTTTCGTCAGACATTTTCATTAGACATTTTCATCAAACATTTACGTCAGACATTTTCATCAGACATTTCCATCAAACATTTTCGTCAGACATTTTCATCCATCATCTTTATCAAACACGTTTAATAAAGATGTTTGATCAACATTCCAGAGAGGTGGATTTGGGAGATGAAGGGGAGGAAGGAGAGGGAGGAATGCTCAATATTCCAGAGAGCGGGAATTGAGAGGTGAAGGGGAGGAACTATTGCTTAACATTCCACGGGGGGGGATTGAGAAATTTCCATAAAGATGTTTGATCAACATTCCAGAGAGGCGGATTTGGGAGATGAAGGGGAGGAAGGAGAGGGAGGAATGCTCAATATTCCAGAGAGCGGGAATTGAGAGGTGAAGGGGAGGAACTATTGCTTAACATTCCAGGGAGGGGGAATTGAGAAATGAAGGGGAAGAAGTGGAGGGGGGATTGCTCAACATTCCAGAGAGGGGGATTTGAGAGGTGAAGGGGAGGAAGGGGTGGAAGGAATGCTTAACATTCCGGAGAGGAGGAATTGAGTGGGGAAGGGGAGGAAGGGGAAGAACGAAAGCTCAATATTCCAGAGATGGGGGTTTGAGTGGAGAAGGGGAGGAAGGGGAGGGAGGAACGTTCAACATTCTCCCTGCTCTCTCTCCCTCTCCCTGCTCTCTCTCCCTCTCCCTGCTCTCTCTCCCTCTCCCTGCTCTCTCTCCCTCTCCCTGCTCTCTCTCCCTCTCCCTCCTCTCTCTCCCTCTCCCTGCTCTCACTCCCTCTCCCTGCTCTCTCTCCCTCTCCATGCTCCCTCTCCCTCTCCCTGCTCTCTCTCCCTTTCCCTGCTCTCTCTCCCTCTCACTGCTCGCTCTCCCTTTCCCTGCTCGCTCTCCCTCTCCGTCCTATCTCTCCCTCTCCCTGTTCACTCTCCCTCTCCCTGCTCTCCCTCCCTCTGCCTGCTCCCTCTCCCTGCTCTCTGTCCCTCTCCCAACTCTCTCTCCCACTCCCTGCTGGCTCTCCCTCTCCCTGCTCGCTCTCCCTCTGCTCGCTCTCCCTCTCCCTGTTCCCTCTCCCTCTCCCTGCTCTTTCTCCCTCTCCCTGCTCTCTCTCTCCCTCTGCCTGCTCTCTCTCCCTCTACCTCCTCCCTCTCCCTCTCCCTAATCTCTCTCCCTCTCCCTGCGCTTTCTCCCTCTCCCTGCTCTCACTCCCTCTCCCTGCTCTCTCTCCCTGCTCTCTCTCCCTACTCTCTCTCCCTCTCCCTGCTCGCACTCCCTCTCCCTGCTCGCTCTCACTCTCCCTGCTCGCTCTCCCTCTCCCTGCTCGCTCTCCTTCTCCCCGCTCGCTCTCCCTTTCCCTGCTCTCTCTCCCTCTCCCTGCTCCTTCTTCCTCTCCCTCTCTCTGCTCTCTCTCCCTCTCCCTGCTCTCTCTCCGTCTCCCTGCTCTCTTTCCCTCTCTATGCTCTCCCTCCCTCTCCCTTCTCTCTCTCCCTCTCCCTGCTGTCTCCCTCTCCCAGCTCTCTCTCCCTCTCCCAGCTCTCTCTCCCTCTCCCAGCTCTCTCTCCCTCTCCCTGCTCGCTCTCCCTGCTGTCACTCCCTCTCCTGCTCTCTCTCACTCTCCCTGCACTCTCTCACTCTCCCTGCTCGCTCTCCCTGCTGTCTCCCTCTCCCTGCTCCCTCTCCCTGCTCCCTCTCCCTGCTCTCCCTCCCTCTCCCTCCCTCTCCCTGCTCTCTTTCCCTCTCCCTCCTCTCTCTCCCTCTCCCTACTCGCTCTCCCTCTCCCTGTTCCCTCTCCCTCTCCCTGCTCTTTCTCCCTCTCCCTGCTCTCTCTCCCTCCGCCTGCTCTCTCTCCCTCTCCCTGCTCTCTCTCACTCTCCCTGCTCGCTCTCACTCTCCCTGCTCGCTCTCCCTCGGCCTCCTCGCTCTCCCTCTCCCCGCTCGCTCTCCCTTTCCCTGCTCTCTCTCCCTCTCTTTGCTCCTTCTTCCTCTCCCTCTCCCTGCTCTCTCTCCATCTCCCTGCTCTCTCTCCTCTCCCTGCTCTCACTCCCTCTCCCTGCTCTACCTCCCTCTCCCTGCTCTCTCTCCATCTCCCTGCTCTCTCCCTCTCCCAGCTCTCTCCCTCTCCGTGCTCCTTCTTCCTCTCAATCTCCCTGCTCACTCTCCCTCTCCCTGCTCTCTCTCCCTCTCCCCGCTCGCTCTCCCTCTCCCTGATCTCTCTCTCTCCCTGCTCTCTCTCTCCCTGCTCTCTCTCTCCCTGCTCTCTCTCTCCCTCTCCCTGCTCTTTCTCCATCTCCTTGCTCTCTCTCCCTCTGCCTGCTCTCTCTCCCTCTGCCTGCACCCTCTCCCTCTGCCTGCTCTCGCTCCCTCGCCCTGCTCGCTCTTCCTTAGGGTTAGGGTTAGGGTTAGGGTTAGGGTTAGGGTTAGGGTTAGGGTTAGGGTTAGGGTTAGGGTTAGGTCGCTGCTCCCTCTCCTTCTCCCTGCTCGCTCTCCCTCTGCCTGCTTCCTCTCCCTCTCCCTGCTCGCTCTCCCTCTCTCTGCTCCCTCACTCTGCTCCGTCTCCCTCTCCGTAATCTCTCTCCCTCACCCTGGTCTTTCTCCCTCTCCCTGCTCCTTCTCCCTCTCCCTGCTCTCTCTCCCTCTCCCTGCTCGCTCTCCCTCTCCCTGCTCTCTCTCCCTCTCCCTGCTCGCTCTCCCTCTCCCTGCTCCTTCTTCCTCTCCCTGCTCTCTCTCCCTCTCCCTGCTCGCTCTCCCTCTCCCTGGTCTCACTCCCTCTCCTGCTCTCTCTCACTCGCCCTCTCCCTCTCCTGCTCTCTCTCACTCGCCATCTCCATCTCACTCTGCCCTGTCTCCCTCTCCGCAATCTCTCTCCCTCTCCCGCTCCCTGCTCTCTCTCCCTCTCTCTGCCCTGTCTCCCTCTCCCTGCTCTCTCTCCCTCTCCCTGCTCTCTCACCCTCGCCCTGCTCTCTCTCCCTCTCCCTGCTCTCTCACCCTCTCCCTGCTATCTCTCCCTGTCCGTGCTCGCTCTCCCTCTCCCTGCTGCCTCTCCTTCTCCCTGCTCGCTCTCCCTCTCCCTGCTCGCTCTCCCTCTCCCTGCTCGCTCTCTATCTGCCTGCTCTCTCTCCTTCTCCTTGCTCCCTCTCCCTCTCCCTAATTTCTGTCCCTCTCCCTGCTCTTTCTCACTCTCCCTGATCTCTATCCCTCTCCCTGCTCTCTCTTCCCCTCCCTGCTACCTCTCCCTACTCTCTCTCCCTCTCTCTCCCTCTCCGTGCCTGCTCTCCCACTCCCTGCTCGCTCTCACTCTCCCTGCTCCTTCTCCCTCTCCCTGCTCTCTCTCCCTCTCCCCGCTCGCTCTCCCTCTCCCTGATCTCTCTCTCTCTCCCTGCTCTCTCTCCCTCTCTCTCCCTCTTCCTCTCTCTGCTACTACTCCCTCTCCCTGCTCTCTCTCCCTCTGCCTACTCTCTCTCCCTCTGCCTGCTCTCTCTCCCTCTCCCTGCTCCCTCTCCGTCTGCCTGCGCTCGCTCCCTCTCCCCGCTCGCTCTCCCTTTACCTCCTCTCTCTCCCTCTCTCTGCTCCTTCTTCCTCTCCCTCTCCCTGCTCTCTCTCCTTCTCCCTGCTTTCTCTCCCTATGCCTGCTCCCTCTCCCTGCTCTTTCTCCCTCTGCCTGCTCTCTCTCCCTCTGCCTGCTCTCTCTCCCTCTCCCTGCTCCCTCTCTTTCAGCCTGCGCTCGCTCCCTCTCCCTACTCTCCCTACTCATCAAACATTTACGTCAGACATTTTCATCAGACTCAGACATTTTCATCCATCATCTTTATCAAACACGTTTAATAATTGCCAAACATCTTCAAACAATTTCATCAAATATTTTCATCAAACATTTTCATCAAATATTTTCATCAAATACTTTGATCAAACATCTTTATTAAACGTGTTTGATAAAGATGATTGATGGATGTTTGATGAAAATATTGTCCTCAAACCAAAAATTTTCATGAAACATTTTCCTTCAAACATGAAACATCTTCATTAGCACTAAAAATTCATGGAACAATTGACAAACATCATTATTTTCATCAAACATTTTCATCAAACATTTTCATCAAACATTTTCATCAAACATTTTCATCAGACATTTTCATCAAACATTTTCGTCAGACATTTTCATCAAACATTTTCATCAAACATTTTCATCAGACATTTTCGTCAGACATTTTCATCAAACATTTTCATCAAACATTTTCATCAGACATTTTCATCAAACATTTTCGTCAGACATTTTCATCAAACATTTTCATCAGACATTTTCATCAAACATTTTCATCAGACATTTTCGTCAGACATTTTCATCAAACATTTTCATCAGACATTTTCATCAAACATTTTCGTCAGACATTTTCATCAAACATTTTCATCAGACATTTTCATCAAACATTTTCATCAGACATTTTCGTCAGACATTTTCATCAAACATTTTCATCAGACATTTTCATCAAACATTTTCGTCAGACATTTTCATCAAAGATTTTCGTCATTCCAGAGAGGGGGATTTGAGAGGTGAAGGGGAGGAAGGGGTGGAAGGAATGCTTAACATTCCGGAGAGGAGGAATTGAGTGGGGAAGGGGAGGAAGGCGAAGAACGAAAGCTCAATATTCCAGAGATGGGGGTTTGATTGGAGAAGGGGAGGAAGGGGAGGGAGGAACGTTCAACATTCTCCCTGCTCTCTCTCCCTCTCCCTGCTCTCTCTCCCTCTCCCTGCTCTCTCTCCCTCTCCCTGCTCTCTCTCCCTCTCCCTGCTCTCACTCCCTCTCCCTGCTCTCTCTCCCTTTCCCTGCTCTCTCTCCCTCTCACTGCTCGCTCTCCCTTTCCCTGCTCGCTCTCCCTCTCCGTCCTATCTCTCCCTCTCCCTGTTCACTCTCCCTCTCCCTGCTCTCCCTCCCTCTGCCTGCTCCCTCTCCCTGCTCTCTGTCCCTCTCCCAACTCTCTCTCCCACTCCCTGCTGGCTCTCCCTCTCCCTGCTCGCTCTCCCTCTGCTCGCTCTCCCCTCTCCCTGTTCCCTCTCCCTCTCCCTGCTCTTTCTCCCTCTCCCTGCTCTCTCTCTCCCTCTGCCTGCTCTCTCTCCCTCTACCTCCTCCCTCTCCCTCTCACTAATCTCTCTCCCTCTCCCTGCGCTTTCTCCCTCTCCCTGCTCTCACTCCCTCTCCCTGCTCTCTCTCCCTGCTCTCTCTCCCTACTCTCTCTCCCTCTCCCTGCCCGCACTCCCTCTCCCTGCTCGCTCTCACTCTCCCTGCTCGCTCTCACTCTCCCTGCTCGCTCTCCTTCTCCCCGCTCGCTCTCCCTTTCCCTGCTCTCTCTCCCTCTCCCTGCTCCTTCTTCCTCTCCCTCTCTCTGCTCTCTCTCCCTCTCCCTGCTCTCTCTCCGTCTCCCTGCTCTCTTTCGCTCTCTATGCTCTCCCTCCCTCTCCATTCTCTCTCTCCCTCTCCCTGCTGTCTCCCTCTCCCAGCTCTCTCTCCCTCTCCCAGCTCTCTCTCCCTCTCCCTGCTCGCTCTCCCTGCTGTCACTCCCTCTCCTGCTCTCTCTCACTCTCCCTGCACTCTCTCACTCTCCCTGCTCCCTCTCCCTGCTCTCCCTCCCTCTCCCTGCTCTCTTACCCTCTCCCTGCTCTCTCTCCCTCTCCCTACTCGCTCTCCCTCTCCCTGTTCCCTCTCCCTCTCCCTGCTCTTTCTCCCTCACCCTGCTCTCTCTCCCTCCGCCTGCTCTCTCTCCCTCTCCCTGCTCTCTCTCACTCTCCCTGCTCGCTCTCACTCTCCCTGCTCGCTCTCCCTCGGCCTCCTCGCTCTCCCTCTCCCCGCTCGCTCTCCCTTTCCCTGCTCTCTCTCCCTCTCCTTGCTCCTTCTTCCTCTCCCTCTCCCTGCTCTCTCTCCATCTCCGTGCTCTCTCTCCTCTCCCTGCTCTCACTCCCTCTCCCTGCTCTACCTCCCTCTCCCTGCTCTCTCTCCATCTCCCTGCTCTCTCCCTCTCCCAGCTCTCTCCCTCTCCGTGCTCCTTCTTCCTCTCACTCTCCCTGCTCACTCTCCCTCTCCCTGCTCTCTCTCCCTCTCCCCGCTCGCTCTCCCTCTCCCTGATCTCTCTCGCTCCCTGCTCTCTCTCTCCCTGCTCTCTCTCTCCCTGCTCTCTCTCTCCCTCTCCCTGCTCTTTCTCCATCTCCTTGCTCTCTCTCCCTCTGCCTGCTCTCTCTCCCTCTGCCTGCTCCCTCTCCCTCTGCCCGCTCTCGCTCCCTCGCCCTGCTCGCTCTTCCTCTCCCCGCTCTCTCTCCTTATGCCTGCTTCCTCTCCCTCTCGCTGCTCTCTCTCCTTCTCCCTGCTCGCTCTCCCTCTGCCTGCTTCCTCTCCCTCTCCCTGCTCGCTCTCCCTCTCTCTGCTCCCTCACTCTGCTCCGTCTCCCTCTCCGTAATCTCTCTCCCTCACCCTGGTCTTTCTCCCTCTCCCTGCTCCTTCTCCCTCTCCCTGCTCTCTCTCCCTCTCCCTGCTCGCTCTCCCTCTCCCTGCTCTCTCTCCCTCTCCCTGCTCGCTCTCCCTCTCCCTGCTCCTTCTTCCTCTCCCTACTCTCTCTACCTCTCCCTGCTCTCTCTCCCTCTCCCTGCTCGCTCTCCCTCTCCCTGGTCTCACTCCCTCTCCTGCTCTCTCTCACTCGCCCGCTCCCTCTCTCTGCTCGCTCTCTCTCTCCCTGCTCGCTCTCCCCCTACCTGCTCTCTCTCCCTCACCTACTCGCTCTCACTCTCCCTGTTCGCTCTCCCTCTCCCTGCTCGCTCTCCCTCTCCCCGATCCCTCTCCCTTTCCCTGCTCACACTCCCTCTCCCTGCTACCTCTCCAACTCCCTGCACCCTCTCCCGCTCCCTGCTCTCTCTCCCTCTCTCTGCTCTCTCTCCCTCTCCCTGCTCTCTCTCCCTCTCCCTGCTCTCTCACCCTAGCCCTGCTCTCTCTCCCTCTCCCTGCTCTCTCACCCTCTCCCTGCTATCTCTCCCTGTCCCTGCTCGCTCTCCCTCTCCCTGCTGCCTCTCCTTCTCCCTGCTCGCTCTCCTTCTCCCTGCTCGCTCTCCCTCTCCCTGCTCGCTCTCCATCTGCCTGCTCACTCTCCTTCTCCTTTCTCTCTCTCCCTCTCCCTAATCTCTCTCCCTCTCCCTGCTCTTTCTCACTCTCCCTGCTCTCTATCCCTCTCCCTGCACTCTCTTCCCCTCCTTGCTACCTCTCCCTACTCTCTCTCCCTCTCCGTGCCTGCTCTCCCACTCCCTGCTCGCTCTCACTCTCCCTGCTCACTCTCCCTCTCCCTGCTCTCTCTCCCTCTCCCTGCTCTCGCTCCCTCTCCCTGCACTTTCTCCCTCTCCCTGCTCTCTCTCCCTTTGCCTGCTTCCTCTCTCTCTCCCTGCTCTCTCTCCCTCTCTCTCCCTCTCCCTGCTCTCTCTCCCTCTGCCTGCTCTCTCTCCCTCTCCCTGCTCCCTCTCCCTCTGCCTGCGCTCGCTCCCTCTCCCTGCTCACTCTCCCTCTCCCCGCTTGCTCGCCCTTTACCTCCTCTCTCTCCCTCTCCTTGCTCCTTCTTCCTCTCCCTCTCCCTGCTCTCTCTCCCTCTCCCTGCTTTCTCTCCGTATGCCTGCTCCCTCTCCCTGCTCTTTCTCCCTCTACCTGCTCTCTCTCCCTCTGCCTGCTCTCTCTCCCTCTCCCTGCTATCTCTCCCTCTCCCTGCTCCCTCTCCCTCTCCCTGCTCTCTCTCCCTCTCCGTGCTCGCTCTCCTTCTACCTGCTCGCTCTCCCTTTTAACAAACATCTTCATCAAACGTGTTTGATAAAGACGATTGATAATTGTTTGATGAAAATATTTCCCCCAAACCAAACATTTTCACCTAACAGTCTTCAAACATCTTCATGAAACATCTTCATTAGCCCTAAAAATTCGTCATGAAACATTTTTGACCAAACATTTTCGTCAGACATTTTCATCAGACATTTCCATCACACATTTTCGTCAGACATTTTCATGAAACATTTTGATCAAACATCTTTATTAAACGTGTTTGATAAAGATGATTGATGGATGTTAGATGAAAATATTCTCCCCAAACCAAACATTTTCATGGAACATTTTCCTTCAAACCTTCTCTTCAAACAAGAAACATCTTCATTAGCACTAAAAATTCATGGAACAATTGACAAACATCATTATTTTCATCAGACATTTTCATCAAACATTTTCATCAAACATTTTCATCAAACATTTTCATTAGACATTTTCATTAGACATTTTCATCAAACATTTACGTCAGACATTTTCATCAGACATTTCCATCAAACATTTTCGTCAGACATTTTCATTAGACATTTTCATCAAACATTTACGTCAGACATTTTCATCAGACATTTCCATCAAACATTTTCGTCAGACATTTTCATCCATCATCTTTATCAAACACGTTTAATAAAGATGTTTGATCAACATTCCAGAGAGGCGGATTTGGGAGATGAAGGGGAGGAAGGAGAGGGAGGAATGCTCAATATTCCAGAGAGCGGGAATTGAGAGGTGAAGGGGAGGAACTATTGCTTAACATTCCAGGGGGGGGGATTGAGAAATTTCCATAAAGATGTTTGATCAACATTCCAGAGAGGCGGATTTGGGAGATGAAGGGGAGGAAGGAGAGGGAGGAATGCTCAATATTCCAGAGAGCGGGAATTGAGAGGTGAAGGGGAGGAACTATTGCTTAACATTCCAGGGAGGGGGAATTGAGAAATGATGGGGAAGAAGTGGAGGGGGGATTGCTCAACATTCCAGAGAGGGGGATTTGAGAGGTGAAGGGGAGGAAGGGGTGGAAGGAATGCTTAATATTCCGGAGAGGAGGAATTGAGTGGGGAAGGGGAGGAAGGGGAAGAACGAAAGCTCAATATTCCAGAGATGGGGGCTTGAGTGGAGAAGGGGAGGAAGGGGAGGGAGGAACGTTCAACATTCTCCCTGCTCTCTCTCCCTCTCCCTGCTCTCTCTCCCTCTCCCTGCTCTCTCTCCCTCTCCCTGCTCTCTCTCCCTCTCCATGCTCTCTCTCCCTCTCCCTGCTCTCACTCCCTCTCCCTGCTCTCTCTCCCTCTCCATGCTCCCTCTCCCTCTCCCTGCTCTCTCTCCCTTTCCCTGCTCTCTCCCTCTCACTGCTCGCTCTCCCTTTCCCTGCTCGCTCTCCCTCTCCGTCCTATCTCTCCCTCTCCCTGTTCACTCTCCCTCTCCCTGCTCTCCCTCCCTCTGCCTGCTCCCTCTCCCTGCTCTCTGTCCCTCTCCCAACACTCTCTCCCACTCCCTGCTAGCTCTCCCTCTCCCTGCTCGCTCTCCCTCTGCTCGCTCTCCCTCTCCCTGTTCCCTCTCCCTCTCCCTGCTCTTTCTCCCTCTCCCTGCTCTCTCTCTCCCTCTGCCTGCTCTCTCTCCCTCTACCTCCTCCCTCTCCCTCTCCCTAATCTCTCTCCCTGCGCTTTCTCCCTCTCCCTGCTCTCACTCCCTCTCCCTGCTCTCTCTCCCTGCTCTCTCTCCCTACTCTCTCTCCCTCTCCCTGCTCGCACTCCCTCTCCCTGCTCGCTCTCCCTCTCCCTGCTCGCTCTCCTTCTCCCCGCTCGCTCTCCCTTTCCCTGCTCTCTCTCCCTCTCCCTGCTCTCTCTCCGTCTCCCTGCTCTCTTTCCCTCTCTATGCTCTCCCTCCCTCTCCCTTCTCTCTCTCCCTCTCCCTGCTGTCTCCCTCTCCCAGCTCTCTCTCCCTCTCCCAGCTCTCTCTCCCTCTCCCTGCTCGCTCTCCCTGCTGTCACTCCCTCTCCTGCTCTCTCTCACTCTCCCTGCACTCTCTCACTCTCCCTGCTCCCTCTCCCTGCTCCCTCTCCCTGCTCCCTCTCCCTGCTCTCCCTCCCTCTCCCTGCTCTCTTTCCCTCTCCCTGCTCTCTCTCCCTCTCCCTACTCGCTCTCCCTCTCCCTGTTCCCTCTCCCTCTCCCTGCTCTTTCTCCCTCTCCCTGCTCTCTCTCCCTCCGCCTGCTCTCTCTCCCTCTCCCTGCTCTCTCTCACTCTCCCTGCTCGCTCTCACTCTCCCTGCTCGCTCTCCCTCGGCCTCCTCGCTCTCCCTCTCCCCGCTCGCTCTCCCTTTCCCTGCTCTCTCTCCCTCTCCTTGCTCCTTCTTCCTCTCCCTCTCCCTGCTCTCTCTCCATCTCCTGCTCTCTCTCCTCTCTCTGCTCTCACTCCCTCTCCCTGCTTTACCTCCCTCTCCCTGCTCTCTCTCCATCTCCCTGCTCTCTCCCTCTCCCAGCTCTCTCCCTCTCCGTGCTCCTTCTTCCTCTCACTCTCCCTGCTCACTCTCCCTCTCCCTGCTCTCTCTCCCTCTCCCCGCTCGCTCTCCCTCTCCCTGATCTCTCTCACTCCCTGCTCTCTCTCTCCCTGCTCTCTCTCTCCCTCTCCCTGCTCTTTCTCCATCTCCTTGCTCTCTCTCCCTCTGCCTGCTCTCTCTCCCTCTGCCTGCTCCCTCTCCCTCTGCCTGCTCTCGCTCCCTCGCCCTGCTCGCTCTTCCTCTCCCCGCTCTCTCTCCTTATGCCTGCTTCCTCTCCCTCTCGCTGCTCTCTCTCCTTCTCCCTGCTCGCTCTCCCTCTGCCTGCTTCCTCTCCCTCTCCCTGCTCGCTCTCCCTCTCTCTGCTCCCTCACTCTGCTCCGTCTCCCTCTCCGTAATCTCTCTCTCTCACCCTGGTCTTTCTCCCTCTCCCTGCTCCTTCTCCCTCTCCCTGCTCTCTCTCCCTCTCCCTGCTCGCTCTCCCTCTCCCTGCTCTCTCTCCCTCTCCCTGCTCGCTCTCCCTCTCCCTGCTCCTTCTTCCTCTCCCTACTCTCTCTACCTCTCCCTGCTCTCTCTCCCTCTCCCTGCTCGCTCTCCCTCTCCCTGGTCTCACTCCCTCTCCTGCTCTCTCTCACTCGCCCGCTCCCTCTCTCTGCTCGCTCTCTCTCTCCCTGCTCGCTCTCCCCCTACCTGCTCTCTCTCCCTCACCTACTCGCTCTCACTCTCCCTGTTCGCTCTCCCTCTCCCTGCTCGCTCTCCCTGCTCGCTCTCCCTCTCCCCGATCCCTCTCCCTTTCCCTGCTCACACTCCCTCTCCCTGCTACCTCTCCAACTCCCTGCACCCTCTCCCGCTCCCTGCTCTCTCTCCCTCTCTCTGCTCTCTCTCCCTCTCCCTGCTCTCTCTCCCTCTCCCTGCTCTCTCACCCTAGCCCTGCTCTCTCTCCCTCTCCCTGCTCTCTCACCCTCTCCCTGCTATCTCTCCCTGTCCCTGCTCGCTCTCCCTCTCCCTGCTGCCTCTCCTTCTCCCTGCTCGCTCTCCTTCTCCCTGCTCGCTCTCCCTCTCCCTGCTCGCTCTCCATCTGCCTGCTCACTCTCCTTCTCCTTTCTCTCTCTCCCTCTCCCTAATCTCTCTCCCTCTCCCTGCTCTTTCTCACTCTCCCTGCTCTCTATTCCTCTCCCTGCACTCTCTTCCCCTCCTTGCTACCTCTCCCTACTCTCTCTCCCTCTCCGTGCCTGCTCTCCCACTCCCTGCTCGCTCTCCCTCTCCCTGCTCCCTCTCCCTCTCCCTGCTCTCTCTCCCTCTCCCTGCTCTCGCTCCCTCTCCCTGCACTTTCTCCCTCTCCCTGCTCTCTCTCCCTTTGCCTGCTTCCTCTCTCTCTCCCTGCACTCTCTCCCTCTCTCTCCCTCTCCCTCTCTCTGCTCCTTCTCCCTCTCCCTGCTCTCTCTCCCTCTGCCTGCTCTCTCTCCCTCTCACTGCTCCCTCTCCCTCTGCCTGCGCTCGCTCCCTCTCCCTGCTCACTCTCACTCTCCCCGCTTGCTCGCCCTTTACCTCCTCTCTCTCCCTCTCCCTGCTCCTTCTTCCTCTCCCTCTCCCTGCTCTCTCTCCCTCTCCCTGCTTTCTCTCCCTATGCCTGCTCCCTCTCCCTGCTCTTTCTCCCTCTGCCTGCTCTCTCTCCCTCTGCCTGCTCTCTCTCCCTCTCCCTGCTATCTCTCCCTCTCCCTGCTCCCTCTCCCTCTCCCTGCTCTCTCTCCCTCTCCGTGCTCGCTCTCCTTCTACCTGCTCGCTCTCCCTTTTAACAAACATCTTCATCAAACGTGTTTGATAAAGACGATTGATAATTGTTTGATGAAAATATTTCCCCCAAACCAAACATTTTCATCTAACAGTCTTCAAACATCTTCATGAAACATCTTCATTAGCCCTAAAAATTCGTCATGAAACATTTTTGACCAAACATTTTCGTCAGACATTTTCATCAGACATTTCCATCACACATTTTCGTCAGACATTTTCATGAAACATTTTGATCAAACATCTTTATTAAACGTGTTTGATAAAGATGATTGATGGATGTTAGATGAAAATATTCTCCCCAAACCAAACATTTTCATGGAACATTTTCCTTCAAACCTTCTCTTCAAACAAGAAACATCTTCATTAGCACTAAAAATTCATGGAACAATTGACAAACATCATTATTTTCATCAGACATTTTCATCAAACATTTTCATCAAACATTTTCATGAAACATTTTCATTAGACATTTTCATTAGACATTTTCATCAAACATTTACGTCAGACATTTTCATCAGACATTTCGATCAAACATTTTCGTCAGACATTTTCATCTATCATCTTTATCAAACACGTTTAATAAAGATGTTTGATCAACATTCCAGAGAGGCGGATTTGGGAGATGAAGGGGAGGAAGGAGAGGGAGGAATGCTCAATATTCCAGAGAGCGGGAATTGAGAGGTGAAGGGGAGGAACTATTGCTTAACATTCCAGGGGGGGGATTGAGAAATTTCCATAAAGATGTTTGATCAACATTCCAGAGAGGCGGATTTGGGAGATGAAGGGGAGGAAGGAGAGGGAGGAATGCTCAATATTCCAGAGAGCGGGAATTGAGAGGTGAAGGGGAGGAACTATTGCTTAACATTCCAGGGAGGGGGAATTGAGAAATGAAGGGGAAGAAGTGGAGGGGGGATTGCTCAACATTCCAGAGAGGGGGATTTGAGAGGTGAAGGGGAGGAAGGGGTGGAAGGAATGCTTAACATTCCGGAGAGGAGGAATTGAGTGGGGAAGGGGAGGAAGGCGAAGAACGAAAGCTCAATATTCCAGAGATGGGGGTTTGAGTGGAGAAGGGGAGGAAGGGGAGGGAGGAACGTTCAACATTCTCCCTGCTCTCTCTCCCTCTCCCTGCTCTCTCTCCCTCTCCCTGCTCTCTCTCCCTCTCCCTGCTCTCTCTCCCTCTCCCTGCTCTCACTCCCTCTCCCTGCTCTCTCTCCCTCTCCATGCTCCCTCTCCCTCTCCCTGCTCTCTCTCCCTTTCCCTGCTCTCTCTCCCTCTCACTTCTCGCTCTCCCTTTCCCTGCTCGCTCTCCCTCTCCGTCCTATCTCTCCCTCTCCCTGTTCACTCTCCCTCTCCCTGCTCTCCCTCCCTCTGCCTGCTCCCTCTCCCTGCTCTCTGTCCCTCTCCCAACTCTCTCTCCACTCCCTGCTGGCTCTCCCTCTCCCTGCTCGCTCTCCCTCTGCTCGCTCTCCCTCTCCCTGTTCCCTCTCCCTCTCCCTGCTCTTTCTCCCTCTCCCTGCTCTCTCTCTCCCTCTGCCTGCTCTCTCTCCCTCTATCTCCTCCCTCTCCCTCTCCCTAATCTCTCTCCCTCTCCCTGCGCTTTCTCCCTCTCCCTGCTCTCACTCCCTCTCCCTGCTCTCTCTCCCTGCTCTCTCTCCCTGCTCTCTCTCCCTACTCTCTCTCCCTCTCCCTGCCCGCACTCCCTCTCCCTGCTCGCTCTCACTCTCCCTGCTCGCTCTCCCTCTCCCTGCTCGCTCTCCTTCTCCCCGCTCGCTCTCCCTTTCCCTGCTCTCTCTCCCTCTCCCTGCTCCTTCTTCCTCTCCCTCTCTCTGCTCTCTCTTCCCTCTCCCTGCTCTCTCTCCGTCTCCCTGCTCTCTTTCCCTCTCTATGCTCTCCCTCCCTCTCCCCTTCTCTCTCTCCCTCTCCCTGCTGTCTCCCTCTCCCAGCTCTCTCTCCCTCTCCCAGCTCTCTCTCCCTCTCCTTGCTCGCTCTCCCTGCTGTCACTCCCTCTCCTGCTCTCCCTCCCTCTCCCTGCTCTCTTTCCCTCTCCCTGCTCTCTTTCCCTCTCCCTGCTCACTCTCCCTCTCCCTACTCGCTCTCCCTCTCCCTGTTCCCTCTCCCTCTCCCTGCTCTTTCTCCCTCTCCCGCTCTCTCTCCCTCCGCCTGCTCTCTCTCACTCTCCCTGCTCTCTCTCACTCTCCCTGCTCGCTCTCACTCTCCCTGCTCGCTCTCCCTCGGCCTCCTCGCTCTCCCTCTCCCCGCTCGCTCTCCCTTTCCCTGCTCTCTCTCCCTCTCCTTGCTCCTTCTTCCTCTCCCTCTCCCTGCTCTCTCTCCATCTCCCTGCTCTCTCTCCTCTCCCTGCTCTCACTCCCTCTCCCTGCTCTACCTCCCTCTCCCTGCTCTCTCTCCATCTCCCTGCTCTCTCCCTCTCCCAGCTCTCTCCCTCTCCGTGCTCCTTCTTTCTCTCACTCTCCCTGCTCACTCTCCCTCTCCCTGCTCTCTCTCCCTCTCCCCGCTCGCTCTCCCTCTCCTTGATCTCTCTCGCTCACTGCTCTCTCTCTCCCTGCTCTCTCTCTCCCTCTCCCTGCTCTTTCTCCATCTCCTTGCTCTCTCTCCCTCTGCCTGCTCTCTCTCCCTCTGCCTGCTCCCTCTCCCTCTGCCTGCTCTCGCTCCCTCGCCCTGCTCGCTCTTCCTCTCCCCGCTCTCTCTCCTTATGCCTGCTTCCTCTCCCTCTCGCTGCTCTCTCTCCTTCTCCCTGCTCGCTCTCCCTCTGCCTGCTTCCTCTCCCTCTCCCTGCTCGCTCTCCCTCTCTCTGCTCCCTCACTCTGCTCCGTCTCCCTCTCCGTAATCTCTCTCCCTCACCCTGGTCTTTCTCCCTCTCCCTGCTCCTTCTCCCTCTCCCTGCTCTCTCTCCCTCTCCCTGCTCGCTCTCCCTCTCCCTGCTCTCTCTCCCTCTCCCTGCTCGCTCTCCCTCTCCCTGCTCCTTCTTCCTCTCCCTACTCTCTCTACCTCTCCCTGCTCTCTCTCCCTCTCCCTGCTCGCTCTCCCTCTCCCTGGTCTCACTCCCTCTCCTGCTCTCTCTCACTCGCCCGCTCCCTCTCTCTGCTCGCTCTCTCTCTCCCTGCTCGCTCTCCCCCTACCTGCTCTCTCTCCCTCACCTACTCGCTCTCACTCTCCCTGTTCGCTCTCCCTCTCCCTGCTCGCTCTCCCTCTCCCCGATCCCTCTCCCTTTCCCTGCTCACACTCCCTCTCCCTGCTACCTCTCCAACTCCCTGCACCCTCTCCCGCTCCCTGCTCTCTCTCCCTCTCTCTGCTCTCTCTCCCTCTCCCTGCTCTCTCTCCCTCTCCCTGCTCTCTCACCCTAGCCCTGCTCTCTCTCCCTCTCCCTGCTCTCTCACCCTCTCCCTGCTATCTCTCCCTGTCCCTGCTCGCTCTCCCTCTCCCTGCTGCCTCTCCTTCTCCCTGCTCGCTCTCCTTCTCCCTGCTCGCTCTCCCTCTCCCTGCTCGCTCTCCATCTGCCTGCTCACTCTCCTTCTCCTTTCTCTCTCTCCCTCTCCCTAATCTCTCTCCCTCTCCCTGCTCTTTCTCACTCTCCCTGCTCTCTATCCCTCTCCCTGCACTCTCTTCCCCTCCTTGCTACCTCTCCCTACTCTCTCTCCCTCTCCGTGCCTGCTCTCCCACTCCCTGCTCGCTCTCCCTCTCCCTGCTCCCTCTCCCTCTCCCTGCTCTCTCTCCCTCTCCCTGCTCTCGCTCCCTCTCCCTGCACTTTCTCCCTCTCCCTGCTCTCTCTCCCTTTGCCTGCTTCCTCTCTCTCTCCCTGCTCTCTCTCCCTCTCTCTCCCTCTCCCTCTCTCTGCTCCTTCTCCCTCTCCCTGCTCTCTCTCCCTCTGCCTGCTCTCTCTCCCTCTCACTGCTCCCTCTCCCTCTGCCTGCGCTCGCTCCCTCTCCCTGCTCACTCTCACTCTCCCCGCTTGCTCGCCCTTTACCTCCTCTCTCTCCCTCTCCCTGCTCCTTCTTCCTCTCCCTCTCCCTGCTCTCTCTCCCTCTCCCTGCTTTCTCTCCCTATGCCTGCTCCCTCTCCCTGCTCTTTCTCCCTCTGCCTGCTCTCTCTCCCTCTGCCTGCTCTCTCTCCCTCTCCCTGCTCTCTCTCCCTCTCCCTGCTCCCTCTCCCTCTCCCTGCTCTCTCTCCCTCTCCGTGCTCGCTCTCCTTCTACCTGCTCGCTCTCCCTTTTAACAAACATCTTCATCAAACGTGTTTGATAAAGACGATTGATAATTGTTTGATGAAAATATTTCCCCCAAACCAAACATTTTCATCTAACAGTCTTCAAACATCTTCATGAAACATCTTCATTAGCCCTAAAAATTCGTCATGAAACATTTTTGACCAAACATTTTCGTCAGACATTTTCATCAGACATTTCCATCACACATTTTCGTCAGACATTTTCATGAAACATTTTGATCAAACATCTTTATTAAACGTGTTTGATAAAGATGATTGATGGATGTTAGATGAAAATATTCTCCCCAAACCAAACATTTTCATGGAACATTTTCCTTCAAACCTTCTCTTCAAACAAGAAACATCTTCATTAGCACTAAAAATTCATGGAACAATTGACGATTATTATTTTCATCAGACATTTTCATCAAACATTTTCATCAAACATTTTCATGAAACATTTTCATTAGACATTTTCATTAGACATTTTCATCAAACATTTACGTCAGACATTTTCATCAGACATTTCCATCAAACATTTTCGTCAGACATTTTCATTAGACATTTTCATCAAACATTACGTCAGACATTTTCATCAGACATTTCCATCAAACATTTTCGTCAGACATTTTCATCCATCATCTTTATCAAACACGTTTAATAAAGATGTTTGATCAACATTCCAGAGAGGCGGATTTGGGAGATGAAGGGGAGGAAGGAGAGGGGAGGAATGCTCAATATTCCAGAGAGCGGGAATTGAGAGGTGAAGGGGAGGAACTATTGCTTAACATTCCAGGGGGGGGATTGAGAAATTTCCATAAAGATGTTTGATCAACATTCCAGAGAGGCGGATTTGGGAGATGAAGGGGAGGAAGGAGAGGGAGGAATGCTCAATATTCCAGAGGGCGGGAATTGAGAGGTGAAGGGGAGGAACTATTGCTTAACATTCCAGGGAGGGGGAATTGAGAAATGAAGGGAAGAAGTGGAGGGGGGATTGCTCAACATTCCAGAGAGGGGGATTTGAGAGGTGAAGGGGAGGAAGGGGTGGAAGGAATGCTTAACATTCCGGAGAGGAGGAATTGAGTGGGGAAGGGGAGGAAGGGGAAGAACGAAAGCTCAATATTCCAGAGATGGGGGCTTGAGTGGAGAATGGGAGGAAGGGGAGGGAGGAACGTTCAACATTCTCCCTGCTCTCTCTCCCTCTCCTGCTCTCTCTCCCTCTCCCTGCTCTCTCTCCCTCTCCCTGCTCTCTCTCCCTCTCCCTGCTCTCACTCCCTCTCCCTGCTCTCTCTCCCTCTCCATGCTCACTCTCCCTCTCCCTGCTCTCTCTCCCTTTCCCTGCTCTCTCCCTCTCACTGCTCGCTCTCCCTTTCCCTGCTCGCTCTCCCTCTCCGTCCTATCTCTCCCTCTCCCTGTTCACTCTCCCTCTCCCTGCTCTCCCTCCCTCTGCCTGCTCCCTCTCCCTGCTCTCTGTCCCTCTCCCAACTCTCTCTCCCACTCCCTGCTGGCTCTCCCTCTCCCTGCTCGCTCTCCCTCTGCTCGCTCTCCCTCTCCCTGTTCCCTCTCCCTCTCCCTGCTCTTTCTCCCTCTCCCTGCTCTCTCTCTCCCTCTGCCTGCTCTCTCTCCCTCTACCCTCCTCCCTCTCCCTCTCCCTAATCTCTCTCCCTGCGCTTTTCTCCCTCTCCCTGCTCTCACTCCCTCTCCCTGCTCTCTCTCCCTGCTCTCTCTCCCTACTCTCTCTCCCTCTCCCTGCTCGCACTCCCTCTCCCTGCTCGCTCTCCCTCTCCCTGCTCGCTCTCCTTCTCCCCGCTCGCTCTCCCTTTCCCTGCTCTCTCTCCCTCTCCCTGCTCCTTCTTCCTCTCCCTCTCTCTGCTCTCTCTCCCTCTCCCTGCTCTCTCTCCGTCTCCCTGCTCTCTTTCCCTCTCTATGCTCTCCCTCCCTCTCCCTTCTCTCATCTCCCTCTCCCTGCTGTCTCCCTCTCCCAGCTCTCTCTCCCTCTCCCAGCTCTCTCTCCCTCTCCCTGCTCGCTCTCCCTGCTGTCACTCCCTCTCCTGCTCTCTCACTCTCCCTGCACTCTCTCACTCTCCCTGCTCCCTCTCCCTGCTCCCTCTCCCTGCTCCCTCTCCCTGCTCCCTCTCCCTGCTCTCCCTCCCTCTCCCTGCTCTCTTTCCCTCTCCCTGCTCTCTCTCCCTCTCCCTACTCGCTCTCCCTCTCCCTGTTCCCTCTCCCTCTCCCTGCTCTTTCTCCCTCTCCCTGCTCTCTCTCCCTCCGCCTGCTCTCTCTCCCTCTCCCTGCTCTCTCTCACTCTCCCTGCTCGCTCTCACTCTCCCTCCTCGCTCTCCCTCGGCCTCCTCGCTCTCCCTCTCCCCGCTCGCTCTCCCTTTCCCTGCTCTCTCTCCCTCTCCTTGCTCCTTCTTCCTCTCCCTCTCCCTGCTCTCTCTCCATCTCCCTGCTCTCTCTCCTCTCTCTGCTCTCACTCCCTCTCCCTGCTTTACCTCCCTCTCCCTGATCTCTCTCACTCCCTGCTCTCTCTCTCCCTGCTCTCTCTCTCCCTCTCCCTGCTCTTTCTCCATCTCCTTGCTCTCTCTCCCTCTGCCTGCTCTCTCTCCCTCTGCCTCTCTCCCTCTCCCTCTGCCTGCTCTCGCTCCCTCGCCCTGCTCGCTCTTCCTCTCCCCGCTCTCTCTCCTTATGCCTGCTTCCTCTCCCTCTCGCTGCTCTCTCTCCTTCTCCCTGCTCGCTCTCCCTCTGCCTGCTTCCTCTCCCTGCTCGCTCTCCCTCTCTCTGCTCCCTCACTCTGCTCCGTCTCCCTCTCCGTAATCTCTCTCCCTCACCCTGGTCTTTATCCCTCTCCCTGCTCCTTCTCCCTCTCCCTGCTCTCTCTCCCTCTCCCTGCTCGCTCTCCCTCTCCCTGCTCTCTCTCCCTCTCCATGCTCGCTCTCCCTCTCCCTGCTCCTTCTTCCTCTCCCTACTCTCTCTACCTCTCCCTGCTCTCTCTCCCTCTCCCTGCTCGCTCTCCCTCTCCCTGGTCTCACTCCCTCTCCTGCTCTCTCTCACTCGCCCGCTCCCTCTCTCTGCTCGCTCTCTCTCTCCCTGCTCGCTCTCCCCCCTACCTGCTCTCTCTCCCTCACCTGCTCGCTCTCACTCTCCCTGTTCGCTCTCCCTCTCCCTGCTCGCTCTCCCTCTCCCCGATCCCTCTCCCTTTCCCTGCTCACACTCCCTCTCCCTGCTACCTTTCCAACTCCCTGCACCCTCTCCCGCTCCCTGCTCTCTCTCCCTCTCTCTGCTCTCTCTCCCTCTCCCTGCTCTCTCTCCCTCTCCCCTGCTCTCTCACCCTAGCCCTGCTCTCTCTCCCTCTCCCTGCTCTCTCACCCTCTCCTGCTATCTCTCCCTGTCCCTGCTCGCTCTCCCTCTCCCTGCTGCCTCTCCTTCTCCCTGCTCGCTCTCCTTCTCCCTGCTCGCTCTCCCCTCTCCCTGCTCGCTCTCCATCTGCCTGCTCACTCTCCTTCTCCTTTCTCTCTCTCCCTCTCCCTAATCTCTCTCCCTCTCCCTGCTCTTTCTCACTCTCCCTGCTCTCTATCCCTCTCCCTGCACTCTCTTCCCCTCCTTGCTACCTCTCCCTACTCTCTCTCCCTCTCCGTGCCTGCTCTCCCACTCCCTGCTCGCTCTCACTCTCCCTGCTCACTCTCCCTCTCCTGCTCTCTCTCCCTCTCACTGCTCGCTCTCCCTTTCCCTGCTCGCTCTCCCTCTCCGTCCTATCTCTCCCTCTCCCTGTTCACTCTCCCTCTCCCTGCTCTCCCTCCCTCTTGCCTGCTCCCTCTCCCTGCTCTCTGTCCCTCTCCCAACTCTCTCTCCCACTCCCTGCTGGCTCTCCCTCGCCCTGCTCGCTCTCCCTCTGCTCGCTCTCCCTCTCCCTGTTCCCTCTCCCTCTCCCTGCTCTTTCTCCCTCTCCCTGCTCTCTCTCTCCCTCTGCCTGCTCTCTCTCCCTCTACCTCCTCCCTCTCCCTCTCCCTAATCTCTCTCCCTCTCCCTGCGCTTTCTCCCTCTCCCTGCTCTCACTCCCTCTCCCTGCTCTCTCTCCCTGCTCTCTCTCCCTACTCTCTCTCCCTCTCCCTGCCCGCACTCCCTCTCCCTGCTCGCTCTCACTCTCCCTGCTCGCTCTCCCTCTCCCTGCTCGCTCTCCTTCTCCCCGCTCGCTCCCCCTTTCCCTGCTCTCTCTCCCTCTCCCTGCTCCTTCTTCCTCTCCCTCTCTCTGCTCTCTCTCCCTCTCCCTGCTCTCTCTCCGTCCTCCCTGCTCTCTTTCCCTCTCTATGCTCTCCCTCCCTCTCCCTTCTCTCTCTCCCTCTCCCTGCTGTCTCCCTCTCCCAGCTCTCTCTCCCTCTCCCAGCTCTCTCTCCCTCTCCTGCTCGCTCTCCCTGCTGTCACTCCCTCTCCTGCTCTCTCTCACTCTCCCTGCACTCTCTCACTCTCCCTGCTCCCTCTCCCTGCTCCCTCTCCCTGCTCCCTCTCCCTGCTCTCCCTCCCTCTCCCTGCTCTCTTTCCCTCTCCCTGCTCTCTCTCCCTCTCCCTACTCGCTCTCCCTCTCCCTGTTCCCTCTCCCTCTCCCTGCTCTTTCTCCCTCTCCCTGCTCTCTCTCCCTCCGCCTGCTCTCTCCCTCTCCCTGCTCTCTCTCACTCTCCCTGCTCGCTCTCACGCTCCCTGCTCGCTCTCCCTCGGCCTCCTCGCTCTCCCTCTCCCCGCTCGCTCTCCCTTTCCCTGCTCTCTCTCCCTCTCCTTGCTCCTTCTTCCTCTCCCTCTCCCTGCTCTCTCTCCATCTCCCTGCTCTCTCTCCTCTCCCTGCTCTCACTCCCTCTCCCTGCTCTACCTCCTTCTCCCTGCTCTCTCTCCATCTCCCTGCTCTCTCCCTCTCCCAGCTCTCTCCCTCTCCGTGCTCCTTCTTCCTCTCACTCTCCCTGCTCACTCTCCCTCTCCCTGCTCTCTCTCCCTCTCCCCGCTCGCTCTCCCTCTCCCTGATCTCTCTCTCTCCCTGCTCTCTCTCTCCCTCTCCCTGCTCTTTCTCCATCTCCTTGCTCTCTCTCCCTCTGCCTGCTCTCTCTCCCTCTGCCTGCTCCCTCTCCCTCTGCCTGCTCTCGCTCCCTCGCCCTGCTCGCTCTTCCTCTCCCCGCTCTCTCTCCTTATGCCTGCTTCCTCTCCCTCTCGCTGCTCTCTCTCCTTCTCCCTGCTCGCTCTCCCTCTGCCTGCTTCCTCTCCCTGCTCGCTCTCCCTCTCTCTGCTCCCTCACTCTGCTCCGTCTCCCTCTCCGTAATCTCTCTCCCTCACCCTGGTCTTTCTCCCTCTCCCTGCTCCTTCTCCCTCTCCCTGCTCTCTCTCCCTCTCCCTGCTCGCTCTCCCTCTCCCTGCTCTCTCTCCCTCCCCTGCTCGCTCTCCCTCTCCCTGCTCCTTCTTCCTCTCCCTACTCTCTCTACCTCTCCCTGCTCTCTCTCCCTCTCCCTGCTCGCTCTCCCTCTCCCTGGTCTCACTCCCTCTCCTGCTCTCTCTCACTCGCCCGCTCCCTCTCTCTGCTCGCTCTCTCTCTCCCTGCTCGCTCTCCCCCTACCTGCTCTCTCTCCCTCACCTGCTCGCTCTCACTCTCCCTGTTCGCTCTCCCTCTCCCTGCTCGCTCTCCCTCTCCCCGATCCCTCTCCCTTTCCCTGCTCACACTCCCTCTCCCTGCTACCTCTCCAACTCCCTGCACCCTCTCCCGCTCCCTGCTCTCTCTCCCTCTCTCTGCTCTCTCTCCCTCTCCCTGCTCTCTCTCCCTCTCCCTGCTCTCTCACCCTAGCCCTGCTCTCTCTCCCTCTCCCTGCTCTCTCACCCTCTCCCTGCTATCTCTCCC
>NC_142940.1:8888761-9009852 GCF_046866305.1 Octopus bimaculoides | reverse complement strand
TATTTTCATCTAACATCCATCAATCATCTTTATCAAACACGTTTAATAAAGATGTTTGATCAAAATGTTTCATGAAAATGTCTGACGAAAATGTGTGATGGAAATGTCTGATGAAAATGTCTGACGAAAATGTTTGGTCAAAAATGTTTCATGACGAATTTTTAGGGCTAATGAAGATGTTTCATGAAGATGTTTGAAGACTGTTAGATGAAAATGTTTGGTATGGGGGAAATATTTTCATCAAACAATTATCAATCGTCTTTATCAAACACGTTTGATGAAGATGTTTGTTAAAAGGGAGAGCGAGCAGGGAGAAGGAGAGCGAGCACGGAGAGGGGGAGAGAGTAGGGAGAGGGAGAGAGAGCAGGGAGAGGACGAGGGAGCAGGGAGAGGGAGAGGTAGCAGGGAGAGGGAGAGAGAGCAGGCAGAGGGAGAGAGAGCAGGCAGAGGGAGAAAGAGCAGTGAGAGGGAGCAGGCATAGGGAGAGAAAGCAGGGAGAGGGAGAGAGAGCAGGGAGAGGGAGAGGAAGAAGGAGCAGGGAGTGGGAGAGAGAGGAGGTAAAGGGCGAGCGAGCGGGGAGAGGGAGAGCGAGCAGGGAGAGTGAGCGAGCGCAGGCAGAGGGAGAGGGAGCAGGGAGAGGGAGAGAGAGCAGGCAGAGGGAGAGAGAGCAGGGAGAGGGAGAAGGAGCAGAGAGAGGGAGAGGGAGAGAGAGGGAGAGAGAGCGAGAGCAGGGAGAGGGAGAGAGAGCAGGGAGAGGGAGAGTGAGCAGGGAGAGTGAGCAGGGAGAGTGATAGCGAGCAGGGAGTGGGAGAGCAGGCACGGAGAGGGAGAGAGAGTAGGGAGAGGTAGCAAGGAGGGGAAGAGAGTGCAGGGAGAGGGATAGAGAGCAGGGAGAGTGAGAAAGAGCAGGGAGAGGGAGAGAGATTAGGGAGGGGGAGAGGGAGAAAGGAGAAGGAGAGAGATCAGGCAGATGGAGAGCGAGCAGGGAGAGGGAGAGCGAGCAGGGAGAAGGAGAGCGAGCAGGGAGAAGGAGAGGCAGCAGGGAGAGGGAGAGCGAGTAGGGACAGGGAGAGATAGCAGGGAGAGGGTGAGAGAGCAGGGAGAGGGAGAGAGAGCAGGGCGAGGGTGAGAGAGCAGGGAGAGGGAGAGAGAGCAGGGAGAGGGAGAGAGAGCAGAGTGAGGGAGAGAGAGCAGGGAGAGGGAGAGGGAGCAGGGAGAGGGAGAGAGAGCTGGGAGAGGGAGAGAGCAGGGAGATGGAGAGAGAGCAGGGAGAGGGAGGTAGAGCAGGGAGAGGGAGTGAGAGCAGGGAGAGGGAGAGAGAGCAGGGAGATGGAGAGAGAGCAGGGAGAGGGAGAGGAAGAAGGAGCAAGGAGAGGGAGAGAGAGCAGGGAAAGGGAGAGCGAGCGGGGAGAGGGAGAGCGAGCAGGCCGAGGGAGAGCGAGCAGGGAGAGTGAGAGCGAGCAGGGAGAGTGAGAGAGAGCAGGGAGAGGGAGGGAGAGCAGGGAGAGGGAAAGAGAGCAGGGAGACGGAGAGAGAGCAGGGAGACGGAGAGAGAGCAGAGAGAGGGAGAGGAAGAAGGAGCAGGGAGAGGGAGCTCGGAGAGGGGGAGAGAGTAGGGAGACGGAGCAGGGAGGGGGAGGGAGAGCAGGGAGAGGGAAAGAGAGCAGGGAGAGTGAGAGAGAGCAGGGAGAGTGAGAGGCACCAGGGAGAGGGAGAGGGAGAAGGGAGAGGGAGAGCGAGCAGGGAGAGTGAGAGCGAGCAGGGAGACGGAGAGGGTGCGCGAGCAGGGAGACGGAGAGGGTGCGCGAGCAGGGAGACGCAGAGGGTGCGCGAGCAGGGAGAAGGAGAGGGAGCAGGGAGAGGGAGAGAGAGTAGGGAGAGGGAGAGAGAGTAGGGAGAGAGAGCAGGGAGAGAGAGCAGGGAGAGGGAGTGAGAGCAGGGCGAGGGAGAAAGCGCAGG
Organism: Octopus bimaculoides; assembly: GCF_046866305.1. NCBI lineage: Eukaryota > Metazoa > Mollusca > Cephalopoda > Octopoda > Octopodidae > Octopus > Octopus bimaculoides. The sequence continues at coordinate 9,007,893 of NC_142940.1, read as the reverse complement.
GAGAGGGAGAAAGCGCAGGGAGAGGGAGAAAGCGCAGGGAGAGGGAGAGAGATTAGGGAGAGGCTGAGGGAGGAGGTAGAGGGAGAGAGAGCAGGCAGAGGGAGAGAGAGCAGGGAGAGGGAGAAAGAGTAGGGAGAGGGAGAGGGAGAGCGAGCAGAGGGAGAAGGAGCAGGGAGAGGGAGAGCCAGCAGGGAGTGGGAGAGAGAGTTGGTAGAGGGACAGAGAGCAGGGACAGGGAGCAGGCAGAGGGGGGGAGAGCAGGGAGAGGGAGAGTGAGCAGGGAGAGGGAGAGATAGGAGGGAGAGGGAGAGCGAGCAGGGAGAGGGAGAGCGAGCAGTGAGAGGGAGAAAGAGCAGGGAAAGGCAGAGAGAGCAGGGAGAGGGAGAGCGAGCAGGGAGAGGGTGAGAGCGCAGGAGAGGGAGAGAGCAGGGAGAGGGAGAGAGAGCAGGGAGAGGGAGAGGGAGCATGGAGAGGGAGAGAGAGCAGGGAGAGGGAGTGAGAGCAGGGAGAGGGAGAGAGAGCAGGGAGAGGGAGAGAGAGCAGGGAGAATGTTGAACGTTCCACCCTCCCCTTCCTCACGTTCTCCACTCAAACCCCCATCTCTGGAATATTGAGCTTTCGTTCTTCCCCTTCCTCCCCTTCCCCACTCAATTCCTCCTCTCCGGAATGTTAAGCATTCCTTCCACCCATTCCTCCCCTTCACCTCTCAAATCCCCCTCTCTGGAATGTTGAGCAATCCCCCCTCCACTTCTTCCCCTTCATTTCTCAATTCCCCCTCCCAGGAATGTTAAGCAATAGTTCCTCCCCTTCACCTCTCAAATCCCGCTCTCTGGAATATTGAGCATTCCTCCCTCTCCTTCCTCCCCTTCATCTCCCAAATCCGCCTCTCTGGAATGTTGATCAAACATCTTTATTAAACGTGTTTGATAAAGATGATGGATGAAAATGTCTGACGAAAATGTTTGATGGAAATGTCTGATGAAAATGTCTGACGTAAATGTTTGATGAAAATGTCTAATGAAAATGTTTGATGGAAATGTTTCATGAAAATGTTTGATGAAAATGTTTGATGAAAATGTCTGATGAAAATAATGATGTTTGTCAATTGTTCCATGAATTTTTAGTGCTAATGAAGATGTTTCATGTTTGAAGAGGTTTGAAGGAAAATGTTCCATGAAAATGTTTGGTTTGGGGAGAATATTTTCATCTAACATCCATCAATCATCTTTATCAAACACGTTTAATAAAGATGTTTGATCAAAATGTTTGATGAAAATGTCTGACGAAAATGTGTGATGGAAATGTCTGATAAAAATGTCTGACGAAAATATTTGATGAAAATGTTTGATGGAAATGTTTGACTAAAATGTTTGATGAAAATGTCTGTTTAAAATGTTTGATGGAAATGTCTGACGAAAATCTTTGATGAAAATGTCTGACGAAAATGTTTGATGAAAATGTCTGATGAAAATGTTTGATGAAAATGTCTGACGAAAATGTTTGATGAAAATGTTTGATGAAAATGTTTGATGAAAATGTCTGATGAAAATGTCTGACGAAAATGTTTGATGAAAATGTTTGATGAAAATGTCTGATGAAAATGTTTGATGAAAATGTTTGATGAAAATGTTTGATGAAAATGTCTGATGAAAATGTCTGACGAAAATGTTTGATGAAAATGTTTGATGAAAATGTTTGATGAAAATGTTTGATGAAAATAATGATGTTTGTCAATTGTTCCATGAATTTTTAGTGCTAATGAAGATGTTTCATGTTTGAAGGAAAATGTTTCATGAAAATTTTTGGTTTGGGGACAATATTTTCATCAAACATCCATCAATCATCTTTATCAAACACGTTTAATAAAGATGTTTGATCAAAGTATTTGATGAAAATATTTGATGAAAATGTTTGATGAAAATATTTGATGAAATTGTTTGAAGATGTTTGGCAATTATTAAACGTGTTTGAAAAAGATGATGGATGAAAATGTCTGAGTCTGATGAAAATGTCTGACGTAAATGTTTGATGAGTAGGGAGAGTAGGGAGAGGGAGCGAGCGCAGGCTGAAAGAGAGGGAGCAGGGAGAGGGAGAGAGAGCAGGCAGAGGGTGAGAGAGCAGGTAGAGGGAGAAAGAGCAGGGAGAGGGAGCAGGCATAGGGAGAGAAAGCAGGGAGAAGGAGAGAGAGCAGGGAGAGGGAGAGGAAGAAGGAGCAGAGAGAGGGAGAGAGAGGAGGTAAAGGGAGAGCGAGCGGGGAGAGGGAGCGAGCGCAGGCAGACGGAGAGGGAGCAGGGAGAGGGAGAGAGAGCAGGCAGAGGGAGAGAGAGCAGGCAGAGGGAGAGAGAGCAGGGAGAGGGAGTAGTAGCAGAGAGAGGAAGAGGGAGAGAGAGGGAGAGAGAGCAGAGAGAGAGAGAGAGAGATCAGGGAGAGGGAGAGCGAGCGGGGAGAGGGAGAGAGAGCAGGGAGAGGGAGAAGGAGCAGGGAGAGTGAGAGCGAGCAGGGAGTGGGAGAGCAGGCACGGAGAGGGAGAGAGAGGGAGAGAGAGTAGGGAGAGGTAGCAGGGAGGGGAAGAGAGAGCAGGGAGAGGGATAGAGATCAGGGAGAGTGAGAAAGAGCAGGGAGAGGGACAGAAATTAGGGAGAGGGAGAGGGAGCAAGGAGAAGGAGAGAGTGCAGGCAGATAGAGAGCGAGCAGGGAGAGGGAGAGCGAGCAGGGAGAGGGAGAGCGAGCAGGGAGAAGGAGAGGCAGCAGGGAGAGGGAGAGCGAGCAGGGACAGGGAGAGATAGCAGGGAGAGGGTGAGAGAGCAGGGAGAGGGAGAGAGAGCAGGGCGAGGGTGAGAGAGCAGGGAGAGGGAGAGAGAGCAGGGAGAGGGAGACAGAGCAGAGAGAGGGAGAGAGAGCAGGGAGCGGGAGAGGGAGCAGGGAGATGGAGAGGTAGCAGGGAGAGGGAGTGTGAGCAGGGAAAGGGAGAGGGAGCGGGGAGAGGGAGAGCGAGCAGGGAGAGGGAGAGCGAGCAGGGAGAGTGAGAGCGAGCAGGAAGAAGGAGAGCGAGCACGAAGAGGGGAAGAGAGTAGGGAAACGAAGCAGGGAGAGGGAGAGCGAGCAGGGAGAGGGAGAGAGAGCAGGGAGAGGGAGAGCGAGCAGGGAGAGGGAGAGAGAGCAGGGAGAGGGAGAGAGATTGCGGAGAGGGAGACAGGGCAGAGTGAGAGGGCAGAGAGAGGGAGAGGGAGCAGGGAGAGGGAGAGCGAGCAGGGAGAGGGAGAGGAAGCAGGCAGAGGGAGAGAGAGCAGGCATAGGGAGAGAGAGCGGGGAGAGGAAGAGCGAACAGGGCGAGGGAGCGAGCGCAGGCAGAGGGAGAGGGAGCAGGGAGAGGGAGAGAGAGCAGGGAGAGGGAGAGGGAGAGAGCAGGGAGAGAGTGAGGGAGCAGGCAGAGGGAGAGAGAGCAGGGAGAGGGAGAAAGTGCAGGGAGAGGGAGAGAGAGCAGGGAGAGAGAGAGATCAGGGAGAGGGAGAGCGAGCGGGGAGAGGGAGAGTGAGCAGGGAGAGTGAGAGGAAGACTGTGCACGGAGAGGGAGAGAGAGCAGGGAAAGGGAGAGCGAGCGGGGAGAGGGAGAGCGAGCAGGGAAAGGGAGAGCGAGCAACGAGAGTGAGAGCGAGCAGGGAGAGGGAGAGCGAGCAAATAGAGGGAGAGAGAGTAGGGAGAGGGAGCAGGGAGAGGGGGAGAGAGCAGGCACAGGGAGAGAGAGCAGCGAGAGGGAGAAAGAGCAGGGAGAGGGAGAGAAAGCAGGGAGAGGGAGAGGGAGCAGGGAGAGGGAGAGCGAGCGGGGAGAGGGAGAGCGAGCAGGGAGAGGGAGAGCGAGCAGGGAGACGGAGAGGCTGCGCGAGCAGGGAGAGGTAGAAAGAGCAGGGAGAGGGAGACAGATCAGGGAGAGTGTGGGAGAGCAGGGAGAGGGAGAGAGAGCAGGGAGAGGGAGAGAGCAGGGAGATGGAGAGAGAGCAGGGAAAGGGAGAGCGAGCGGGGAGAGGGAGAGCGAGCAGGCCGAGGGAGAGCGAGCAGGGAGAGTGAGAGCGAGCAGGGAGAGTGAGAGAGAGAGCAGGCAGAGGGAGAGAGAGCAGGCAGAGGGAGAGAGAGCAGGGAGAGGGAGAAAGAGCAGGGAGAGGGAGAGGGAACAGGGAGAGGGAGAGCGAGTAGGGAGAGGGAGAGAGAGCAGGGAGAGGGAAAGAGAGCAGGAGAGGGAGTGACAGCAGGGAGAGCGAGCAGGGAGAGGGAGAGAGAGATGGGAGAGGGAGAGAGAGCTGGGAGATGGAAACAGCAGGGAAAGGGAGAGAGAGAAGGGAGAGGGAGGGAGAGCATAGAGAGGGAAAGAGAGCAGGGAGACGGAGAGAGAGCAGGGAGAGGGAGAGAGAGCAGAGAGAGGGAGAGGAAGAAGGAGCAGGGAGAGGGAGAGAGAGCAGGGAAAGGGAGAGCGAGCGGGGAGAAGGAGAGCGAGCAGGGAGAGGGAGAGCGAGCAGGGAGAGTGAGAGCGAGCAGGGAGAGGGAGAGCGAGCCGGGAGAGGGTGAGAGAGTAGTGAGAGAGAGCAGGGAGAGAGAGCAGGGAGAGGGAGTGAGAGCAGGGAGAGGGAGAAAGCGCAGGGAGAGGGAGAGAGATTAGGGAGAGGGAGAGGGAGGAGGTTGAGGGAGAGAGAGCAGGCAAAGGGAGAGAGAGCAGGGAGAGGGAGAGCGAGCAGAGGGAGAAGGAGCAGGGAGAGGGAGAGCCATCAGGGAGTGGGAGAGAGAGTTGGGAGAGGGACAGAGAGCAGGGAGAGGGAGCAGGCAGAGGGAGGGAGAGCAGGGAGAGGGAGAGTGAGCAGGGAGAGGGAGAGATAGGAGGGAGAGGGAGAGCGAGCAGGGAAAGGGAGAGCTAGCAGTGAGAGGGAGAGAGAGCAGGGAAAGGGAGAGAGAGCAGGGAGAGGGAGAGGGAGCATGGAGAGGGAGTGAGAGCAGGGAGAGGGAGAGAGAGCAGGGAGAGTGAGAGAGAGCAGGGAGAGGGAGAGAGAGCAGGGAGAATGTTGAACGTTCCTCTCTCCCCTTCCTCCCCTTCTCCACTCAACCCCCCATCTCTGGAATATTGAGCTTTCGTTCTTCCCCTTCCTCCCCTTCCCCACTCAATTCCTCCTCTCCGGAATGTTAAGCATTCCTTCCACCCCTTCCTCCCCTTCACCTCTCAAATCCCCCTCTCTGGAATGTTGAGCAATCCCCCCTCCACTTCTTCCCCTTCATTTCTCAATTCCCCCTCCCTGGAATGTTAAGCAATAGTTCCTCCCCTTCACCTCTCAATTCCCGCTCTCTGGAATATTGAGCATTCCTCCCTCTCCTTCCTCCCCTTCATCTCCCAAATCCGCCTCTCTGGAATGTTGATCAAACATCTTTATGGAAATTTCTCAATCCCCCCCCGGAATGTTAAGCAATAGTTCCTCCCCTTCACCTCTCAATTCCCGCTCTCTGGAATATTGAGCATTCCTCCCTCTCCTTCCTCCCCTTCATCTCCCAAATCCGCCTCTCTGGAATGTTGATCAAACATCTTTATTAAACGTGTTTGATAAAGATGATGGATGAAAATGTCTGACGAAAATGTTTGATGGAAATGTCTGATGAAAATGTCTGACGTAAATGTTTGATGAAAATGTCTAATGAAAATGTCTGACGAAAATGTTTGATGGAAATGTCTGATGAAAATGTCTGACGTAAATGTTTGATGAAAATGTCTAATGAAAATGTCTAATGAAAATGTTTCATGAAAATGTTTGATGAAAATGTTTGATGAAAATGTCTGATGAAAATAATTGTCAATTGTTCCATGAATTGTTAGTGCTAATGAAGATGTTTCTTGTTTGAAGAGAAGGTTTGAAGGAAAATGTTCCATGAAAATGTTTGGTTTGGGGAGAATATTTTCATCTAACATCCATCAATCATCTTTATCAAACACGTTTAATAAAGATGTTTGATCAAAATGTTTCATGAAAATGTCTGACGAAAATGTGTGATGGAAATGTCTGATGAAAATGTCTGACGAAAATGTTTGGTCAAAAATGTTTCATGACGAATTTTTAGGGCTAATGAAGATGTTTCATGAAGATGTTTGAAGACTGTTAGATGAAAATGTTTGGTTTGGGGGAAATATTTTCATCAAACAATTATCAATCGTCTTTATCAAACACGTTTGATGAAGATGTTTGTTAAAAGGGAGAGCGAGCAGGTAGAAGGAGAGCGAGCACGGAGAGGGAGAGAGAGCAGGGAGAGGGAGAGGGAGCAGGGAGAGGGAGAGATAGCAGGGAGAGGGAGAGAGAGCAGGCAGAGGGAGAGAGAGCAGGCAGAGGGAGAAAGAGCAGGGAGAGGGAGCAGGCATAGGGAGAGAAAGCAGGGAGAGGGAGAGAGAGCAGGGAGAGGGAGAGGAAGAAGGAGCAGGGAGAGGGAGAGAGAGGAGGTAAAGGGCGAGCAAGCGGGGAGAGGGAGAGTGAGCAGGGAGAGGGAGCGAGCGCAGGCAGAGGGAGAGGGAGCAGGGAGAGGGAGAGAGAGCAGGCAGAGGGAGAGAGAGCAGGGAGAGGGAGAAGGAGCAGAGAGAGGGAGAGGGAGAGAGAGGGAGAGAGAGCAGGGAGAGAGAGAGGAAGCAGGCAAAGGGAGAGAGAGCAGGGAGAGGGAGAAAGTGCAGGGAGAGGGAGCGAGAGCAGGGAGAGGGAGAGAGAGCAGGGAGAGGGAGAGTGAGCAGGGAGAGTGAGAGCGAGCAGGGAGTGGGAGAGCAGGCACGGAGAGGGAGAGAGAGTAGGGAGAGGTAGCAAGGAGGGGAAGAGAGTGCAGGGAGAGGGATAGAGAGCAGGGAGAGTGAGAAAGAGCAGGGAGAGGGAGAGAGATTAGGGAGAGGGAGAGAGAGAAAGGAGAAGGAGAGTGAGCAGGCAGATGGAGAGCGAGCAGGGAGAGGGAGAGCGAGCAGGGAGAAGGAGAGCGAGCAGGGAGAAGGAGAGGCAGCAGTGAGAGGGAGAGCGAGCAGGGACAGGGAGAGATAGCAGGGAGAGGGTGAGAGAGCAGGGAGAGGGAGAGAGAGCAGGGCTAGGGTGAGAGAGCAGGGAGAGGGAGAGAGAGCAGGGAGAGGGAGAGAGAGCAGAGAGAGGGAGAGAGAGCAGGGAGCGGGAGAGGGTGAAGGGAGTTGGAGAGGTAGCAGGGAGAGGGAGTGTGAGCAGGGAAAGGGAGAGGGATCGGGGAGAGGGAGAGCGAGCAGGGAGAGGGAGAGCGAACAGGGAGAGTGAGAGCGAGTAGGTGAGGGAGAGAGAGCAGGTAGGGGGAGAGCGAGCAGGGAGAGAGAGAGCGAGCAGAGAGAGGGAGCGGGCGAGTGAGAGAGAGCAGGAGAGGGAGTGAGACCAGGGAGAGGGAGAGCGAGCAGGGAGAGGGAGAGAGAGCAGGGAGAGGTAGAGAGAGTAGGGAGAGGAAGAAGGAGCAGGGAGAGGGAGAGCGAGCAGGGAGAGGGAGAGAGAGCAGGGAGAGGGAGAGCGAGCAGGGAGAGGGAGAAAGACCAGGGTGAGGGAGAGAGATTACGGAGAGGGAGACGGAGCAGAGTGAGGGAGCAGAGAGAGGGAGAGCGAGCAGGGAGAGGGAGAGGAAGCAGGCAGAGGGAGAGCGAGCAGGGAGAAGGAGAGAGAGCAGCGAGAGGGAGAGGAAGCAGGCATAAGGAGAGAGAGCGGGGAGAGGAAGAGCGAGCAGGGCGAGGGAGCGAGAGCAGGCAGAGGGAGAGGGAGCAGGCAGAGGGAGAGAGAGCAGGCAGAGGGAGAGAGAGCAAGGAGATGGAGAAAGAGCAGGGAGAGGGAGAGAGAGAGCAGGGAGAGAGAGAGCAGGGAGCGAGAGAGATCAGGGAGAGGGAGAGCGAGCGGGGAGAGGGAGAGAGAGCAGGGAGAGGGAGAGTGAGCAGGGAGAGTGAGAGGAAGAAGGAGCACGGAGAGGGAGAGAGCTGGGAGAGGGCGAGAGCAGGGAGATGGAGAGAGAGCAGGGAGAGGGAGGTAGAGCAGGGAGAGGGAGTGAGAGCAGGGAGAGGAGAGAGAGCAGGGAGATGGAGAGAGAGCAGGGAGAGGGAGAGGAAGAAGGAGCAAGGAGAGGGAGAGAGAGCAGGGAAAGGGAGAGCGAGCGGGGAGAGGGAGAGCGAGGAGGCCGAGGGAGAGCGAGCAGGGAGAGTGAGAGCGAGCAGGGAGAGTGAGAGAGAGCAGGGAGAGGGAGAGAGAGCAGGCGGAGGGAGAGAGAGCAGGGAGAGGGAGAAAGAGCAGGGAGAGGGAGAGGGAACAGGGAGAGGGAGAGCGAGTAGGGAGAGGGAGAGAGAGCAGGGAGAGGGAAAGAGAGCAGGGAGAGGGAGGGAGAGCAGGGAGAGGGAGCAGGGAGAGGGAGCAGGGAGAGGGAGCAGGGAGAGGGAGCAGGGAGAGTGAGAGAGTGCAGGGAGAGTGGGAGAGAGCAGGAGAGGGAGTGACAGCAGGGAGAGCGAGCAGGGAGAGGGAGAGAGAGCTGGGAGAGGGAGAGAGAGCTGGGAGAGGGAGACAGCAGGGAGAGGGAGAGAGAGAAGGGAGAGGGAGGGAGAGCATAGAGAGGGAAAGAGAGCAGGGAGACGGAGAGAGAGCAGGGAGAGGGAGAGAGAGCAGAGAGAGGGAGAGGAAGAAGGAGCAGGGAGAGGGAGAGAGAGCAGGGAAAGGGAGAGCGAGCGGGGAGAAGGAGAGCGAGCAGGGAGAGGGAGAGCGAGCAGGGAGAGTGAGAGCGAGCAGGGAGAGGGAGTGCGGGCAGGGAGAGGGAGAGAGAGTATGGAGAGAGAGCAGGGAGAGAGAGCAGGGAGAGGGAGTGAGAGCAGGGAGAGGGAGAAAGCGCAGGGAGAGGGAGAGAGATTAGGGAGAGGGAGAGGGAGGAGGTAGAGGGAGAGAGAGCAGGCAGAGGGAGAGAGAGAGCAGGGAGAGGGAGAAAGAGCAGGGAGAGGGAGAGTGAACAGGGAGAGGGAGAGCGAGCAGAGGGAGAGCGAGCAGGGAGAGGGAGAGCCAGCAGGGAGTGGGAGAGAGAGTTGGGAGAGGGACAGAGAGCAGGGAGAGGGAGCAGGCAGAGGGAGGGAGAGCAGGGAGAGGGAGAGTGAACAGGGAGAGGGAGAGATAGGACGGAGAGGGAGAGCGAGCAGGGAAAGGGAGAGCGAGCAGTGAGAGGGAGAGAGAGCAGGGAAAGGGAGAGAGAGCAGGGAGAGGGAGAGGGAGCATGGAGAGGGAGAGAGAGCAGGGAGAGGGAGTGAGAGCAGGGAGAGGGAGAGAGAGCAGGGAGAGGGAGAGAGAGCAGGGAGAGGGAGAGAGAGCAGGGAGAGGGAGAGAGAGCAGGGAGAGGGAGAGAGAGCAGGGAGAATGTTGAACGTTCCTCCATCCCCTTCCTCCCCTTCTCCACTCAAACCCCCATCTCTGGAATATTGAGCTTTCGTTCTTCCCCTTCCTCCCCTTCCCCACTCAATTCCTCCTCTCCGGAATGTTAAGCATTCCTTCCACCCCTTCCTCCCCTTCACCTCTCAAATCCCCCTCTCTGGAATGTTGAGCAATCCCCCCTCCACTTCTTCCCCTTCATTTCTCAATTCCCCCTCCCTGGAATGTTAAGCAATAGTTCCTCCCCTTCACCTCTCAATTCCCGCTCTCTGGAATATTGAGCATTCCTCCCTCTCCTTCCTCCCCTTCATCTCCCAAATCCGCCTCTCTGGAATGTTGATCAAACATCTTTATGGAAATTTCTCAATCCCCCCCCCCCGTGGAATGTTAAGCAATAGTTCCTCCCCTTCACCTCTCAATTCCCGCTCTCTGGAATATTGAGCATTCCTCCCTCTCCTTCCTCCCCTTCATCTCCCAAATCCGCCTCTCTGGAATGTTGATCAAACATCTTTATTAAACGTGTTTGATAAAGATGATGGATGAAAATGTCTGACGAAAATGTTTGATGGAAATGTCTGATGAAAATGTCTGACGTAAATGTTTGATGAAAATGTCTAATGAAAATGTCTGACGAAAATGTTTGATGGAAATGTCTGATGAAAATGTCTGACGTAAATGTTTGATGAAAATGTCTGATGAAAATGTCTAATGAAAATGTTTGATGAAAATGTTTGATGAAAATGTTTGATGAAAATGTCTGATGAAAATAATGATGTTTGTCAATTGTTCCATGAATTTTTAGTGCTAATGAAGATGTTTCTTGTTTGAAGAGAAGGTTTGAAGGAAAATGTTCCATGAAAATGTTTGGTTTGGGGAGAATATTTTCATCTAACATCCATCAATCATCTTTATCAAACACGTTTAATAAAGATGTTTGATCAAAGTATTTGATGAAAATATTTGATGAAAATGTCTGATGAAAATAATGATGTTTGTCAATTGTTCCATGAATTTTTAGTGCTAATGAAGATGTTTCATGTTTGAAGGAAAATGTTTCATGAAAATTTTTGGTTTGGGGACAATATTTTCATCAAACATCCATCAATCATCTTTATCAAACACGTTTAATAAAGATGTTTGATCAAAGTATTTGATGAAAATATTTGATGAAAATGTTTGATGAAAATATTTGATGAAATTGTTTGAAGATGTTTGGCAATTATTAAACGTGTTTGAAAAAGATGATGGATGAAAATGTCTGAGTCTGATGAAAATGTCTGACGTAAATGTTTGATGAGTAGGGAGAGTAGGGAGAGGGAGCGAGCGCAGGCTGAAAGAGAGGGAGCAGGGAGAGGGAGAGAGAGCAGGCAGAGGGTGAGAGAGCAGGCAGAGGGAGAAAGAGCAGGGAGAGGGAGCAGGCATAGGGAGAGAAAGCAGGGAGAAGGAGAGAGAGCAGGGAGAGGGAGAGGAAGAAGGAGCAGAGAGAGGGAGAGAGAGGAGGTAAAGGGAGAGCGAGCGGGGAGAGGGAGCGAGCGCAGGCAGACGGAGAGGGAGCAGGGAGAGGGAGAGAGAGCAGGCAGAGGGAGAGAGAGCAGGCAGAGGGAGAGAGAGCAGGGAGAGGGAGTAGTAGCAGAGAGAGGAAGAGGGAGAGAGAGGGAGAGAGAGCAGAGAGAGAGAGAGAGATCAGGGAGAGGGAGAGCGAGCGGGGACAGGGAGAGAGAGCAGGGAGAGGGAGAAGGAGCAGGGAGAGTGAGAGCGAGCAGGGAGTGGGAGAGCAGGCACGGAGAGGGAGAGAGAGGGAGAGAGAGTAGGGAGAGGTAGCAGGGAGGGGAAGAGAGAGCAGGGAGAGGGATAGAGATCAGGGAGAGTGAGAAAGAGCAGGGAGAGGGACAGAAATTAGGGAGAGGGAGAGGGAGCAAGGAGAAGGAGAGAGAGCAGGCAGATAGAGAGCGAGCAGGGAGAGGGAGAGCGAGCAGGGAGAGGGAGAGCGAGCAGGGAGAAGGAGAGGCAGCAGGGAGAGGGAGAGCGAGCAGGGACAGGGAGAGATAGCAGGGAGAGGGTGAGAGAGCAGGGAGAGGGAGAGAGAGCAGGGCGAGGGTGAGAGAGCAGGGAGAGGGAGAGAGAGCAGGGAGAGGGAGACAGAGCAGAGAGAGGGAGAGAGAGCAGGGAGCGGGAGAGGGAGCAGGGAGATGGAGAGGTAGCAGGGAGAGGGAGTGTGAGCAGGGAAAGGGAGAGGGAGCGGGGAGAGGGAGAGCGAGCAGGGAGAGGGAGAGCGAGCAGGGAGAGTGAGAGCGAGCAGGGAGAAGGAGAGCGAGCACGAAGAGGGGGAGAGAGTAGGGAAACGAAGCAGGGAGAGGGAGAGCGAGCACGGAGAGGGAGAGAGAGCAGGGAGAGGGAGAGCGAGCAGGGAGAGGGAGAGAGAGCAGGGAGAGGGAGAGAGATTGCGGAGAGGGAGACAGGGCAGAGTGAGAGGGCAGAGATAGGGAGAGGGAGCAGGGAGAGGGAGAGCGAGCAGGGAGAGGGAGAGGAAGCAGGCAGAGGGAGAGCGAGCAGGGAGAAGGAGAGAGAGCAGGGAGAGGGAGAGGAAGAAGGAGCAGGGAGAGAGAGCAGGCATAGGGAGAGAGAGCGGGGAGAGGAAGAGCGAACAGGGCGAGGGAGCGAGCGCAGGCAGAGGGAGAGGGAGCAGGGAGAGGGAGAGAGAGCAGGGAGAGGGAGAGGGAGAGAGCAGGGAGAGAGTGAGGGAGCAGGCAGAGGGAGAGAGAGCAGGGAGAGGGAGAAAGTGCAGGGAGAGGGAGAGAGAGCAGGGAGAGAGAGAGATCAGGGAGAGGGAGAGCGAGCGGGGAGAGGGAGAGTGAGCAGGGAGAGTGAGAGGAAGACTGTGCACGGAGAGGGAGAGAGAGCAGGGAAAGGGAGAGCGAGCGGGGAGAGGGAGAGCGAGCAGGGAAAGGGAGAGCGAGCAACGAGAGTGAGAGCGAGCAGGGAGAGGGAGAGCGAGCAAATAGAGGGAGAGAGAGTAGGGAGAGGGAGCAGGGAGAGGGGGAGAGAGCAGGCACAGGGAGAGAGAGCAGCGAGAGGGAGAGGGAGAGAGGGAGGAGGGAGAAGAGCAGGGAGAGGGAGGAGCAGGCAGGGCGAGGCGAGCGAGGAGAAGAGCGGGAGAGGGAGGGAGCCGGAGAGGGAGAGGGAGCAGGGAGAGCGAGCGGAGCAGGCAGAGGAGAGAGAGCAGGAGAGGAGAGAGAGGCAGAGGGAGAGGAGCAGGCAGAGGAAGAGGGAAGAGGGAGAGAGAGGGAGAGAGAGCAGAGAGAGAGAGAGAGATCAGGGAGAGGGAGAGCGAGCGGGGACAGGGAGAGAGAGCAGGGAGAGGGAGAAGGAGCAGGGAGAGTGAGAGCGAGCAGGGAGTGGGAGAGCAGGCACGGAGAGGGAGAGAGAGGGAGAGAGAGTAGGGAGAGGTAGCAGGGAGGGGAAGAGAGAGCAGGGAGAGGGATAGAGATCAGGGAGAGTGAGAAAGAGCAGGGAGAGGGACAGAAATTAGGGAGAGGGAGAGGGAGCAAGGAGAAGGAGAGAGAGCAGGCAGATAGAGAGCGAGCAGGGAGAGGGAGAGCGAGCAGGGAGAGGGAGAGCGAGCAGGGAGAATGAGAGGCAGCAGGGAGAGGGAGAGCGAGCAGGGACAGGGAGAGATAGCAGGGAGAGGGTGAGAGAGCAGGGAGAGGGAGAGAGAGCAGGGCGAGGGTGAGAGAGCAGGGAGAGGGAGAGAGAGCAGGGAGAGGGAGACAGAGCAGAGAGAGGGAGAGAGAGCAGGGAGCGGGAGAGGGAGCAGGGAGATGGAGAGGTAGCAGGGAGAGGGAGTGTGAGCAGGGAAAGGGAGAGGGAGCGGGGAGAGGGAGAGCGAGCAGGGAGAGGGAGAGAGAGCAGGGAGAGGGAGAGAGAGCAGAGAGAGGGAGAGGAAGAAGGAGCAGGGAGAGGGAGAGAGAGCAGGGAAAGGGAGAGCGAGCGGGGAGAAGGAGAGCGAGCAGGGAGAGGGAGAGCGAGCAGGGAGAGTGAGAGCGAGCAGGGAGAGGGAGTGCGGGCAGGGAGAGGGAGAGAGAGTATGGAGAGAGAGCAGGGAGAGAGAGCAGGGAGAGGGAGTGAGAGCAGGGAGAGGGCGAAAGCGCAGGGAGAGGGAGAGAGATTAGGGAGAGGGAGAGGGAGGAGGTAGAGGGAGAGAGAGCAGGCAGAGGGAGAGAGCAGGGAGAGCGGAGGAGAAGAGCAGGGAGAGGGAGAGTGAACAGGGAGAGGGAGAGCGAGCAGAGGGAGAGCGAGCAGGGAGAGGGAGAGCCAGCAGGGAGTGGGAGAGAGAGTTGGGAGAGGGACAGAGAGCAGGGAGAGGGAGCAGCAGAGGGAGGGAGAGCAGGGAGAGGGAGAGTGAACAGGGAGAGGGAGAGATAGGACGGAGAGGGAGAGCGAGCAGGGAAAGGGAGAGCGAGCAGTGAGAGGGAGAGAGAGCAGGGAAAGGGAGAGAGAGCAGGGAGAGGGAGAGGGAGCATGGAGAGGGAGAGAGGCAGGGAGAGGGAGTGAGAGCAGGGAGAGGGAGAGAGAGCAGGGAGAGGGAGAGAGAGCAGGGAGAGGGAGAGAGAGCAGGGAGAGGGAGAGAGAGCAGGGAGAGGGAGAGAGAGCAGGGAGAATGTTGAACGTTCCTCCATCCCCTTCCTCCCCTTCTCCACTCCAAACCCCCATCTCTGGAATATTGAGCTTTCGTTCTTCCCCTTCCTCCCCTTCCCCACTCAATTCCTCCTCTCCGGAATGTTAAGCATTCCTTCCACCCCTTCCTCCCCTTCACCTCTCAAATCCCCCTCTCTGGAATGTTGAGCAATCCCCCCTCCACTTCTTCCCCTTCATTCTCAATTCCCCCTCCCTGGAATGTTAAGCAATAGTTCCTCCCCTTCACCTCTCAATTCCCGCTCTCTGGAATATTGAGCATTCCTCCCTCTCCTTCCTCCCCTTCATCTCCCAAATCCGCCTCTCTGGAATGTTGATCAAACATCTTTATGGAAATTTCTCAATCCCCCCCCCCCCGTGGAATGTTAAGCAATAGTTCCTCCCTTCACCTCTCAATTCCCGCTCTCTGGAATATTGAGCATTCCTCCCTCTCTTCCTCCCCTTCATCTCCCAAATCCGCCTCTCTGGAATGTTGATCAAACATCTTTATTAAACGTGTTTGATAAAGATGATGGATGAAAATGTCTGACGAAAATGTTTGATGGAAATGTCTGATGAAAATGTCTGACGTAAATGTTTGATGAACATGTCTAATGAAAATGTCTGACGAAAATGTTTGATGGAAATGTCTGATGAAAATGTCTGACGTAAATGTTTGATGAAAATGTCTGATGAAAATGTCTAATGAAAATGTTTGATGAAAATGTTTGATGAAAATGTTTGATGAAAATGTCTGATGAAAATAATGATGTTTGTCAATTGTTCCATGAATTTTTAGTGCTAATGAAGATGTTTCTTGTTTGAAGAGAAGGTTTGAAGGAAAATGTTCCATGAAAATGTTTGGTTTGGGGAGAATATTTTCATCTAACATCCATCAATCATCTTTATCAAACACGTTTAATAAAGATGTTTGATCAAAGTATTTGATGAAAATATTTGATGAAAATGTCTGATGAAAATAATGATGTTTGTCAATTGTTCCATGAATTTTTAGTGCTAATGAAGATGTTTCATGTTTGAAGGAAAATGTTTCATGAAAATTTTTGGTTTGGGGACAATATTTTCATCAAACATCCATCAATCATCTTTATCAAACACGTTTAATAAAGATGTTTGATCAAAGTATTTGATGAAAATATTTGATGAAAATGTTTGATGAAAATATTTGATGAAATTGTTTGAAGATGTTTGGCAATTATTAAACGTGTTTGAAAAAGATGATGGATGAAAATGTCTGAGTCTGATGAAAATGTCTGACGTAAATGTTTGATGAGTAGGGAGAGTAGGGAGAGGGAGCGAGCGCAGGCTGAAAGAGAGGGAGCAGGGAGAGGGAGAGAGAGCAGGCAGAGGGTGAGAGAGCAGGCAGAGGGAGAAAGAGCAGGGAGAGGGAGCAGGCATAGGGAGAGAAAGCAGGGAGAAGGAGAGAGAGCAGGGAGAGGGAGAGGAAGAAGGAGCAGAGAGAGGGAGAGAGAGGAGGTAAAGGGAGAGCGAGCGGGGAGAGGGAGCGAGCGCAGGCAGACGGAGAGGGAGCGGGAGCGGAGAGGGAGAGAGAGCAGGCAGAGGGAGAGAGAGCAGGCAGAGGGAGAGAGAGCAGGGAGAGGGAGTAGTAGCAGAGAGAGGAAGAGGGAGAGAGAGGGAGAGAGAGCAGAGAGAGAGAGAGAGATCAGGGAGAGGGAGAGCGAGCGGGGACAGGGAGAGAGAGCAGGGAGAGGGAGAAGGAGCAGGGAGAGTGAGAGCGAGCAGGGAGTGGGAGAGCAGGCACGGAGAGGGAGAGAGAGGGAGAGAGAGTAGGGAGAGGTAGCAGGGAGGGGAAGAGAGAGCAGGGAGAGGGATAGAGATCAGGGAGAGTGAGAAAGAGCAGGGAGAGGGACAGAAATTAGGGAGAGGGAGAGGGAGCAAGGAGAAGGAGAGAGAGCAGGCAGATAGAGAGCGAGCAGGGAGAGGGAGAGCGAGCAGGGAGAGGGAGAGCGAGCAGGGAGAAGGAGAGGCAGCAGGGAGAGGGAGAGCGAGCAGGGACAGGGAGAGATAGCAGGGAGAGGGTGAGAGAGCAGGGAGAGGGAGAGAGAGCAGGGCGAGGGTGAGAGAGCAGGGAGAGGGAGAGAGAGCAGGGAGAGGGAGACAGAGCAGAGAGAGGGAGAGAGAGCAGGGAGCGGGAGAGGGAGCAGGGAGATGGAGAGGTAGCAGGGAGAGGGAGTGTGAGCAGGGAAAGGGAGAGGGAGCGGGGAGAGGGAGAGCGAGCAGGGAGAGGGAGAGCGAGCAGGGAGAGTGAGAGCGAGCAGGGAGAAGGAGAGCGAGCACGAAGAGGGGAGAGAGTAGGGAAACGAAGCAGGGAGAGGGAGAGCGAGCACGGAGAGGGAGAGAGAGCAGGGAGAGGGAGAGCGAGCAGGGAGAGGGAGAGAGAGCAGGGAGAGGGAGAGAGATTGCGGAGAGGGAGACAGGGCAGAGTGAGAGGGCAGAGATAGGGAGAGGGAGCAGGGAGAGGGAGAGCGAGCAGGGAGAGGGAGAGGAAGCAGGCAGAGGGAGAGCGAGCAGGGAGAAGGAGAGAGAGCAGGGAGAGGGAGAGGAAGAAGGAGCAGGGAGAGAGAGCAGGCATAGGGAGAGAGAGCGGGGAGAGGAAGAGCGAACAGGGCGAGGGAGCGAGCGCAGGCAGAGGGAGAGGGAGCAGGGAGAGGGAGAGAGAGCAGGGAGAGGGAGAGGGAGAGAGCAGGGAGAGAGTGAGAGCAGGGAGAGGGAGAAAGTGCAGGGAGAGGGAGAGAGAGCAGGGAGAGAGAGAGATCAGGGAGAGGGAGAGCGAGCGGGGAGAGGGAGAGTGAGCAGGGAGAGTGAGAGGAAGACTGTGCACGGAGAGGGAGAGAGAGCAGGGAAAGGGAGAGCGAGCGGGGAGAGGGAGAGCGAGCAGGGAAAGGGAGAGCGAGCAACGAGAGTGAGAGCGAGCAGGGAGAGGGAGAGCGAGCAAATAGAGGGAGAGAGAGTAGGGAGAGGGAGCAGGGAGAGGGGGAGAGAGCAGGCACAGGGAGAGAGAGCAGCGAGAGGGAGAAAGAGCAGGGAGAGGGAGAGAAAGCAGGGAGAGGGAGAGGGAGCAGGGAGAGGGAGCGAGCGCAGGCAGACGGAGAGGGAGCAGGGAGAGGGAGAGAGAGCAGGCAGAGGGAGAGAGAGCAGGCAGAGGGAGAGAGAGCAGGGAGAGGGAGTAGTAGCAGAAAGAGGAAGAGGGAGAGAGAGGGAGAGAGAGCAGAGAGAGAGAGAGAGATCAGGGAGAGGGAGAGCGAGCGGGGACAGGGAGAGAGAGCAGGGAGAGGGAGAAGGAGCAGGGAGAGTGAGAGCGAGCAGGGAGTGGGAGAGCAGGCACGGAGAGGGAGAGAGAGGGAGAGAGAGTAGGGAGAGGTAGCAGGGAGGGGAAGAGAGAGCAGGGAGAGGGATAGAGATCAGGGAGAGTGAGAAAGAGCAGGGAGAGGGACAGAAATTAGGGAGAGGGAGAGGGAGCAAGGAGAAGGAGAGAGAGCAGGCAGATAGAGAGCGAGCAGGGAGAGGGAGAGCGAGCAGGGAGAGGGAGAGCGAGCAGGGAGAATGAGAGGCAGCAGGGAGAGGGAGAGCGAGCAGGGACAGGGAGAGATAGCAGGGAGAGGGTGAGAGAGCAGGGAGAGGGAGAGAGAGCAGGGCGAGGGTGAGAGAGCAGGGAGAGGGAGAGAGAGCAGGGAGAGGGAGACAGAGCAGAGAGAGGGAGAGAGAGCAGGGAGCGGGAGAGGGAGCAGGGAGATGGAGAGGTAGCAGGGAGAGGGAGTGTGAGCAGGGAAAGGGAGAGGGAGCGGGGAGAGGGAGAGCGAGCAGGGAGAGGGAGAGCGAGCAGGGAGAGTGAGAGCGAGCAGGGAGAAGGAGAGCGAGCACGAAGAGGGGGAGAGAGTAGGGAAACGAAGCAGGGAGAGGGAGAGCGAGCACGGAGAGGGAGAGAGAGCAGGGAGAGGGAGAGCGAGCAGGGAGAGGGAGAGAGAGCAGGGAGAGGGAGAGAGATTGCGGAGAGGGAGACAGGGCAGAGTGAGAGGGCAGAGAGAGGGAGAGGGAGCAGGGAGAGGGAGAGCGAGCAGGGAGAGGGAGAGGAAGCAGGCAGAGGGAGAGCGAGCAGGGAGAAGGAGAGAGAGCAGGGAGAGGGAGAGGAAGAAGGAGCAGGGAGAGAGAGCAGGCATAGGGAGAGAGAGCGGGGAGAGGAAGAGCGAACAGGGCGAGGGAGCGAGCGCAGGCAGAGGGAGAGGGAGCAGGGAGAGGGAGAGAGAGCAGGGAGAGGGAGAGGGAGAGAGCAGGGAGAGAGTGAGGGAGCAGGCAGAGGGAGAGAGAGCAGGGAGAGGGAGAAAGTGCAGGGAGAGGGAGAGAGAGCAGGGAGAGAGAGAGATCAGGGAGAGGGAGAGCGAGCGGGGAGAGGGAGAGTGAGCAGGGAGAGTGAGAGGAAGACTGTGCACGGAGAGGGAGAGAGAGCAGGGAAAGGGAGAGCGAGCGGGGAGAGGGAGAGCGAGCAGGGAAAGGGAGAGCGAGCAACGAGAGTGAGAGCGAGCAGGGAGAGGGAGAGCGAGCAAATAGAGGGAGAGAGAGTAGGGAGAGGGAGCAGGGAGAGGGGGAGAGAGCAGGCACAGGGAGAGAGAGCAGCGAGAGGGAGAAAGAGCAGGGAGAGGGAGAGAAAGCAGGGAGAGGGAGAGGGAGCAGGGAGAGGGAGAGCGAGCGGGGAGAGGGAGAGCGAGCAGGGAGAGGGAGAGCGAGCAGGGAGACGGAGAGGCTGCGCGAGCAGGGAGAGGTAGAAAGAGCAGGGAGAGGGAGACAGATCAGGGAGAGTGTGGGAGAGCAGGGAGAGGGAGAGAGAGCAGGGAGAGGGAGAGAGCAGGGAGATGGAGAGAGAGCAGGGAAAGGGAGAGCGAGCGGGGAGAGGGAGAGCGAGCAGGCCGAGGGAGAGCGAGCAGGGAGAGTGAGAGCGAGCAGGGAGAGTGAGAGAGAGAGCAGGCAGAGGGAGAGAGAGCAGGCAGAGGGAGAGAGAGCAGGGAGAGGGAGAAAGAGCAGGGAGAGGGAGAGGGAACAGGGAGAGGGAGAGCGAGTAGGGAGAGGGAGAGAGAGCAGGGAGAGGGAAAGAGAGCAGGAGAGGGAGTGACAGCAGGGAGAGCGAGCAGGGAGAGCGAGCAGGGAGAGGGAGAGAGAGATGGGAGAGGGAGAGAGAGCTGGGAGATGGAAACAGCAGGGAGAGGGAGAGAGAGAAGGGAGAGGGAGGGAGAGCATAGAGAGGGAAAGAGAGCAGGGAGACGGAGAGAGAGCAGGGAGAGGGAGAGAGAGCAGAGAGAGGGAGAGGAAGAAGGAGCAGGGAGAGGGAGAGAGAGCAGGGAAAGGGAGAGCGAGCGGGGAGAAGGAGAGCGAGCAGGGAGAGGGAGAGCGAGCAGGGAGAGTGAGAGCGAGCAGGGAGAGGGAGAGCGAGCCGGGAGAGGGTGAGAGAGTAGTGAGAGAGAGCAGGGAGAGAGAGCAGGGAGAGGGAGTGAGAGCAGGGAGAGGGAGAAAGCGCAGGGAGAGGGAGAGAGATTAGGGAGAGGGAGAGGGAGGAGGTTGAGGGAGAGAGAGCAGGCAAAGGGAGAGAGAGCAGGGAGAGGGAGAGCGAGCAGAGGGAGAAGGAGCAGGGAGAGGGAGAGCCAGCAGGGAGTGGGAGAGAGAGTTGGGAGAGGGACAGAGAGCAGGGAGAGGGAGCAGGCAGAGGGAGGGAGAGCAGGGAGAGGGAGAGTGAGCAGGGAGAGGGAGAGATAGGAGGGAGAGGGAGAGCGAGCAAGGAAAGGGAGAGCGAGCAGTGAGAGGGAGAGAGAGCAGGGAAAGGGAGAGAGAGCAGGGAGAGGGAGAGGGAGCATGGAGAGGGAGTGAGAGCAGGGAGAGGGATAGAGAGCAGGGAGAGGGAGAGAGAGCAGGGAGAGGGAGAGAGAGCAGGGAGAATGTTGAACGTTCCTCTCTCCCCTTCCTCCCCTTCTCCACTCAACCCCCCATCTCTGGAATATTGAGCTTTCGTTCTTCCCCTTCCTCCCCTTCCCCACTCAATTCCTCCTCTCCGGAATGTTAAGCATTCCTTCCACCCCTTCCTCCCCTTCACCTCTCAAATCTCCCTCTCTGGAATGTTGAGCAATCCCCCCTCCACTTCTTCCCCTTCATTTCTCAATTCCCCCTCCCTGGAATGTTAAGCAATAGTTCCTCCCCTTCACCTCTCAATTCCCGCTCTCTGGAATATTGAGCATTCCTCCCTCTCCTTCCTCCCCTTCATCTCCCAAATCCGCCTCTCTGGAATGTTGATCAAACATCTTTATGGAAATTTCTCAATCCCCCCCCCCTGGAATGTTAAGCAATAGTTCCTCCCCTTCACCTCTCAATTCCCGCTCTCTGGAATATTGAGCATTCCTCCCTCTCCTTCCTCCCCTTCATCTCCCAAATCCGCCTCTCTGGAATGTTGATCAAACATCTTTATTAAACGTGTTTGATAAAGATGATGGATGAAAATGTCTGACGAAAATGTTTGATGGAAATGTCTGATGAAAATGTCTGACGTAAATGTTTGATGAAAATGTCTAATGAAAATGTCTGACGAAAATGTTTGATGGAAATGTCTGATGAAAATGTCTGACGTAAATGTTTGATGAAAATGTCTAATGAAAATGTCTAATGAAAATGTTTCATGAAAATGTTTGATGAAAATGTTTGATGAAAATGTCTGATGAAAATAATAATTGTCAATTGTTCCATGAATTTTTAGTGCTAATGAAGATGTTTCTTGTTTGAAGAGAAGGTTTGAAGGAAAATGTTCCATGAAAATGTTTGGTTTGGGGAGAATATTTTCATCTAACATCCATCAATCATCTTTATCAAACACGTTTAATAAAGATGTTTGATCAAAATGTTTCATGAAAATGTCTGACGAAAATGTGTGATGGAAATGTCTGATGAAAATGTCTGACGAAAATGTTTGGTCAAAAATGTTTCATGACGAATTTTTAGGGCTAATGAAGATGTTTCATGAAGATGTTTGAAGACTGTTAGATGAAAATGTTTGGTTTGGGGGAAATATTTTCATCAAACAATTATCAATCGTCTTTATCAAACACGTTTGATGAAGATGTTTGTTAAAAGGGAGAGCGAGCAGGTAGAAGGAGAGCGAGCACGGAGAGGGAGAGAGAGCAGGGAGAGGGAGAGGGAGCAGGGAGAGGGAGAGATAGCAGGGAGAGGGAGAGAGAGCAGGCAGAGGGAGAGAGAGCAGGCAGAGGGAGAAAGAGCAGGGAGAGGGAGCAGGCATAGGGAGAGAAAGCAGGGAGAGGGAGAGAGAGCAGGGAGAGGGAGAGGAAGAAGGAGCAGGGAGAGGGAGAGAGAGGAGGTAAAGGGCGAGCAAGCGGGGAGAGTGAGAGTGAGCAGGGAGAGGGAGCGAGCGCAGGCAGAGGGAGAGGGAGCAGTGAGAGGGAGAGAGAGCAGGCAGAGGGAGAGAGAGCAGGGAGAGGGAGAAGGAGCAGAGAGAGGGAGAGGGAGAGAGAGGGAGAGAGAGCAGGGAGAGAGAGAGGAAGCAGGCAAAGGGAGAGAGAGCAGGGAGAGGGAGAAAGTGCAGGGAGAGGGAGCGAGAGCAGGGAGAGGGAGAGAGAGCAGGGAGAGGGAGAGTGAGCAGGGAGAGTGAGAGCGAGCAGGGAGTGGGAGAGCAGGCACGGAGAGGGAGAGAGAGTAGGGAGAGGTAGCCAGGAGGGGAAGAGAGTGCAGGGAGAGGGATAGAGAGCAGGGAGAGTGAGAAAGAGCAGGGAGAGGGAGAGAGATTAGGGAGAGGGAGAGAGAGAAAGGAGAAGGAGAGTGAGCAGGCAGATGGAGAGCGAGCAGGGAGAGGGAGAGCGAGCAGGGAGAAGGAGAGCGAGCAGGGAGAAGGAGAGGCAGCAGGGAGAGGGAGAGCGAGCAGGGACAGGGAGAGATAGCAGGGAGAGGGTGAGAGAGCAGGGAGAGGGAGAGAGAGCAGGGCTAGGGTGAGAGAGCAGGGAGAGGGAGAGAGAGCAGGGAGAGGGAGAGAGAGCAGAGAGAGGGAGAGAGAGCAGGGAGCGGGAGAGGGTGCAGGGAGTTGGAGAGGTAGCAGGGAGAGGGAGTGTGAGCAGGGAAAGGGAGAGGGATCGGGGAGAGGGAGAGCGAGCAGGGAGAGGGAGAGCGAACAGGGAGAGTGAGAGCGAGTAGGTGAGGGAGAGAGAGCAGGTAGGGGGAGAGCGAGCAGGGAGAGAGAGAGCGAGCAGAGAGAGGGAGCGGGCGAGTGAGAGAGAGCAGGAGAGGGAGTGAGACCAGGGAGAGGGAGAGCGAGCAGGGAGAGGGAGAGAGAGCAGGGAGAGGTAGAGAGAGTAGGGAGAGGAAGAAGGAGCAGGGAGAGGGAGAGCGAGCAGGGAGAGGGAGAGCGAGCCGGGAGAGGGTGAGAGAGTAGTGAGAGAGAGCAGGGAGAGAGAGCAGGGAGAGGGAGTGAGAGCAGGGAGAGGGAGAAAGCGCAGGGAGAGGGAGAGAGATTAGGGAGAGGGAGAGGGAGGAGGTTGAGGGAGAGAGAGCAGGCAAAGGGAGAGAGAGCAGGGAGAGGGAGAGCGAGCAGAGGGAGAAGGAGCAGGGAGAGGGAGAGCCAGCAGGGAGTGGGAGAGAGAGTTGGGAGAGGGACAGAGAGCAGGGAGAGGGAGCAGGCAGAGGGAGGGAGAGCAGGGAGAGCATGTTTCCTCCCCTTCATCTCCCAAATCCGCCTCTCTGGAATGTTGATCAAACATCTTTATTAAACGTGTTTGATAAAGATGATGGATGAAAATGTCTGACGAAAATGTTTGATGGAAATGTCTGATGAAAATGTCTGACGTAAATGTTTGATGAAAATGTCTAATGAAAATGTCTGACGAAAATGTTTGATGGAAATGTCTGATGAAAATGTCTGACGTAAATGTTTGATGAAAATGTCTAATGAAAATGTCTAATGAAAATGTTTCATGAAAATGTTTGATGAAAATGTTTGATGAAAATGTCTGATGAAAATAATAATTGTCAATTGTTCCATGAATTTTTAGTGCTAATGAAGATGTTTCTTGTTTGAAGAGAAGGTTTGAAGGAAAATGTTCCATGAAAATGTTTGGTTTGGGGAGAATATTTTCATCTAACATCCATCAATCATCTTTATCAAACACGTTTAATAAAGATGTTTGATCAAAATGTTTCATGAAAATGTCTGACGAAAATGTGTGATGGAAATGTCTGATGAAAATGTCTGACGAAAATGTTTGGTCAAAAATGTTTCATGACGAATTTTTAGGGCTAATGAAGATGTTTCATGAAGATGTTTGAAGACTGTTAGATGAAAATGTTTGGTTTGGGGGAAATATTTTCATCAAACAATTATCAATCGTCTTTATCAAACACGTTTGATGAAGATGTTTGTTAAAAGGGAGAGCGAGCAGGTAGAAGGAGAGCGAGCACGGAGAGGGAGAGAGAGCAGGGAGAGGGAGAGGGAGCAGGGAGAGGGAGAGATAGCAGGGAGAGGGAGAGAGAGCAGGCAGAGGGAGAGAGAGCAGGCAGAGGGAGAAAGAGCAGGGAGAGGGAGCAGGCATAGGGAGAGAAAGCAGGGAGAGGGAGAGAGAGCAGGGAGAGGGAGAGGAAGAAGGAGCAGGGAGAGGGAGAGAGAGGAGGTAAAGGGCGAGCAAGCGGGGAGAGTGAGAGTGAGCAGGGAGAGGGAGCGAGCGCAGGCAGAGGGAGAGGGAGCAGTGAGAGGGAGAGAGAGCAGGCAGAGGGAGAGAGAGCAGGGAGAGGGAGAAGGAGCAGAGAGAGGGAGAGGGAGAGAGAGGGAGAGAGAGCAGGGAGAGAGAGAGGAAGCAGGCAAAGGGAGAGAGAGCAGGGAGAGGGAGAAAGTGCAGGGAGAGGGAGCGAGAGCAGGGAGAGGGAGAGAGAGCAGGGAGAGGGAGAGTGAGCAGGGAGAGTGAGAGCGAGCAGGGAGTGGGAGAGCAGGCACGGAGAGGGAGAGAGAGTAGGGAGAGGTAGCCAGGAGGGGAAGAGAGTGCAGGGAGAGGGATAGAGAGCAGGGAGAGTGAGAAAGAGCAGGGAGAGGGAGAGAGATTAGGGAGAGGGAGAGAGAGAAAGGAGAAGGAGAGTGAGCAGGCAGATGGAGAGCGAGCAGGGAGAGGGAGAGCGAGCAGGGAGAAGGAGAGCGAGCAGGGAGAAGGAGAGGCAGCAGGGAGAGGGAGAGCGAGCAGGGACAGGGAGAGATAGCAGGGAGAGGGTGAGAGAGCAGGGAGAGGGAGAGAGAGCAGGGCTAGGGTGAGAGAGCAGGGAGAGGGAGAGAGAGCAGGGAGAGGGAGAGAGAGCAGAGAGAGGGAGAGAGAGCAGGGAGCGGGAGAGGGTGCAGGGAGTTGGAGAGGTAGCAGGGAGAGGGAGTGTGAGCAGGGAAAGGGAGAGGGATCGGGGAGAGGGAGAGCGAGCAGGGAGAGGGAGAGCGAACAGGGAGAGTGAGAGCGAGTAGGTGAGGGAGAGAGAGCAGGTAGGGGGAGAGCGAGCAGGGAGAGAGAGAGCGAGCAGAGAGAGGGAGCGGGCGAGTGAGAGAGAGCAGGAGAGGGAGTGAGACCAGGGAGAGGGAGAGCGAGCAGGGAGAGGGAGAGAGAGCAGGGAGAGGTAGAGAGAGTAGGGAGAGGAAGAAGGAGCAGGGAGAGGGAGAGCGAGCAGGGAGAGGGAGAGCGAGCAGGGAGAGGGAGAGAGAGCAGGGAGAGGGAGAAGGAGCAGGGAGAGGGAGAAAGACCAGGGTGAGGGAGACAGATTACGGAGAGGGAGACGGAGCAGAGTGAGGGAGCAGAGAGAGGGAGAGCGAGCAGGGAGAGGGAGAGGAAGCAGGCAGAGGGAGAGCGAGCAGGGAGAAGGAGAGAGAGCAGCGAGAGGGAGAGGAAGCAGGCATAAGGAGAGAGAGCGGGGAGAGGAAGAGCGAGCAGGGCGAGGGAGCGAGAGCGGGCAGAGGGAGAGGGAGCAGGCAGAGGGAGAGAGAGCAGGCAGAGGGAGAGAGAGCAAGGAGATGGAGAAAGAGCAGGGAGAGGGAGAGAGAGAGCAGGGAGAGAGAGAGCAGGGAGCGAGAGAGATCAGGGAGAGGGAGAGTGAGCGGGGAGAGGGAGAGAGAGCAGGGAGAGGGAGAGTGAGCAGGGAGAGTGAGAGGAAGAAGGAGCACGGAGAGGGAGAGAGCTGGGAGAGGGAGAGAGCAGGGAGATGGAGAGAGAGCAGGGAGAGGGAGGTAGAGCAGGGAGAGGGAGTGAGAGCAGGGAGAGGAGAGAGAGCAGGGAGATGGAGAGAGAGCAGGGAGAGGGAGAGGAAGAAGGAGCAAGGAGAGGGAGAGAGAGCAGGGAAAGGGAGAGCGAGCGGGGAGAGGGAGAGCGAGGAGGCCGAGGGAGAGCGAGCAGGGAGAGTGAGAGCGAGCAGGGAGAGTGAGAGAGAGCAGGGAGAGGGAGAGAGAGCAGGCGGAGGGAGAGAGAGCAGGGAGAGGGAGAAAGAGCAGGGAGAGGGAGAGGGAACAGGGAGAGGGAGAGCGAGTAGGGAGAGGGAGAGAGAGCAGGGAGAGGGTAAGAGAGCAGGGAGAGGGAGGGAGAGCAGGGAGAGGGAGCAGGGAGAGTGAGAGAGTGCAGGGAGAGTGAGAGAGAGCAGGAGAGGGAGTGACAGCAGGGAGAGCGAGCAGGGAGAGGGAGAGAGAGCTGGGAGAGGGAGAGAGAGCTGGGAGAGGGAGACAGCAGGGAGAGGGAGAGAGAGAAGGGAGAGGGAGGGAGAGCATAGAGAGCGAAAGAGAGCAGGGAGACGGAGAGAGAGCAGGTAGAGGGAGAGAGAGCAGAGAGAGGGAGAGGAAGAAGGAGCAGGGAGAGGGAGAGAGAGCAGGGAAAGGGAGAGCGAGCGGGGAGAAGGAGAGCGAGCAGGGAGAGGGAGAGCGAGCAGGGAGAGTGAGAGCGAGCAGGGAGAGGGAGTGCGGGCAGGGAGAGGGAGAGAGAGTAGGGAGAGAGAGCAGGGAGAGAGAGCAGGGAGAGGGAGTGAGAGCAGGGAGAGGGAGAAAGCGCAGGGAGAGGGAGAGAGTTTAGGGAGAGGGAGAGGGAGGAGGTAGAGGGAGAGAGAGCAGGCAGAGGGAGAGAGAGAGCAGGGAGAGGGAGAAAGAGCAGGGAGAGGGAGAGGGAACAGGGAGAGGGAGAGCGAGCAGAGGGAGAGCGAGCAGGGAGAGGGAGAGCCAGCAGGGAGTGGGAGAGAGAGTTGGGAGAGGGACAGAGAGCAGGGAGAGGGAGCAGGCAGAGGGAGGGAGAGCAGGGAGAGGGAGAGTGAACAGGGAGAGGGAGAGATAGGACGGAGAGGGAGAGCGAGCAGGGAAAGGGAGAGCGAGCAGTGAGAGGGAGAGAGAGCAGGGAAAGGGAGAGAGAGCAGGGAGAGGGAGAGGGAGCATGGAGAGGGAGAGAGAGCAGGGAGAGGGAGTGAGAGCAGGGAGAGGGAGAGAGAGCAGGGAGAGGGAGAGAGAGCAGGGAGAGGGAGAGAGAGCAGGGAGAATGTTGAACGTTCCTCCCTCCCCTTCCTCCCCTTCTCCACTCAAACCCCCATCTCTGGAATATTGAGCTTTCGTTCTTCGCCTTCCTCCCCTTCCCCACTCAATTCCTCCTCTCCGGAATGTTAAGCATTCCTTCCACCCCTTCCTCCCCTTCACCTCTCAAATCCCCCTCTCTGGAATGTTGAGCAATCCCCCCTCCACTTCTTCCCCTTCATTTCTCAATTCCCCCTCCCTGGAATGTTAAGCAATAGTTCCTCCCCTTCACCTCTCAATTCCCGCTCTCTGGAATATTGAGCATTCCTCCCTCTCCTTCCTCCCCTTCATCTCCCAAATCCGCCTCTCTGGAATGTTGATCAAACATCTTTATGGAAATTTCTCAATCCCCCCCCCCTGGAATGTTAAGCAATAGTTCCTCCCCTTCACCTCTCAATTCCCGCTCTCTGGAATATTGAGCATTCCTCCCTCTCCTTCCTCCCCTTCATCTCCCAAATCCGCCTCTCTGGAATGTTGATCAAACATCTTTATTAAACGTGTTTGATAAAGATGATAGATGAAAATGTCTGACGAAAATGTTTGATGGAAATGTCTGATGAAAATGTCTGACGTAAATGTTTGATGAAAATGTCTAATGAAAATGTCTGACGAAAATGTTTGATGGAAATGTCTGATGAAAATGTCTGACGTAAATGTTTGATGAAAATGTCTAATGAAAATGTCTAATGAAAATGTTTCATGAAAATGTTTGATGAAAATGTTTGATGAAAATGTCTGATGAAAATAATGATGTTTGTCAATTGTTCCATGAATTTTTAGTGCTAATGAAGATGTTTCTTGTTTGAAGAGAAGGTTTGAAGGAAAATGTTCCATGAAAATGTTTGGTTTGGGGAGAATATTTTCATCTAACATCCATCAATCATCTTTATCAAACACGTTTAATAAAGATGTTTGATCAAAATGTTTCATGAAAATGTCTGACGAAAATGTGTGATGGAAATGTCTGATGAAAATGTCTGACGAAAATGTTTGGTCAAAAATGTTTCATGACGAATTTTTAGGGCTAATGAAGATGTTTCATGAAGATGTTTGAAGACTGTTAGATGAAAATGTTTGGTTTGGGGGAAATATTTTCATCAAACAATTATCAATCGTCTTTATCAAACACGTTTGATGAAGATGTTTGTTAAAAGGGAGAGCGAGCAGGTAGAAGGAGAGCGAGCACGGAGAGGGAGAGAGAGCAGGGAGAGGGAGAGGGAGCAGGCAGAGGGAGAGAGAGCAGGCAGAGGGAGAAAGAGCAGGGAGAGGGAGCAGGCATAGGGAGAAAAAGCAGGGAGAAGGTTAGAGAGCAGGGAGAGGGAGAGGAAGAAGGAGCAGAGAGAGGGAGAGAGAGGAGGTAAAGGGAGAGCGAGCGGGGAGAGGGAGCGAGCGCAGGCAGACGGAGAGGGAGCAGGGAGAGGGAGAGAGAGCAGGCAGAGGGAGAGAGAGCAGGCAGAGGGAGAGAGAGCAGGGAGAGTGAGAAAGAGCAGGGAGTGGGAGAGAGATTAGGGAGAGGGAGAGGGAGAAAGGAGAAGGAGAGAGAGCAGGCAGATGGTGAGCGAGCAGGGAGAAGGAGAGCGAGCAGGGAGAAGGAGAGGCAGCAGGGAGAGGGAGAGCGAGCAGGGACAGGGAGAGATAGCAGGGAGAGGGTGAGAGAGCAGGGAGAGGGAGAGAGAGCAGGGCGAGGGTGAGAGAGTAGGGAGAGAGAGCAAGCAGAGAGAGCAGGGAGACGGAGTGAGAGCAGGGAGAGGGAGAAAGCGCAGGGAGAAGGAGAGAAATTAGGGAGAGGGTGAGGGAGGAGGTAGAGGGAGAGAGAGCAGGCAGAGAGAGAGAGCAGGGAGAGGGAGAAAGAGCAGGGAGAGGGAGAGGGAGAGCGAGCAGAGGGAGAAGGAGCAGGGAGAGGGAGAGCCAGCAGGGAGTGGGAGAGAGAGTTGGGAGAGGGACAGAGAGCAGGGAGAGGGAGCAGGCAGAGGGAGGGAGAGCAGGGAGAGGGAGAGTGAGCAGGGAGAGCGAGAGATAGGAGGGAGAGGGAGAGCGAGCAGGGAGAGGGAGAGCGAGCAGTGAGAGGGAGAGAGAGCAGGGAAAGGGAGAGAGAGCAGGGAGAGGGAGAGCGAGCAGGGAGAGGGTGAGAGCGCAGGAGAGGGAGAGAGCAGGGAGAGGGAGAGAGAGCAGGGAGAGGGAGAGGGAGCATGGAGAGGGAGAGAGAGCAGGGAGAGGGAGTGAGAGCAGGGAGAGGGAGAGAGAGCAGGGAGAGGGAGAGAGAGCAGGGAGAATGTTGAACGTTCCACCCTCCCCTTCCTCCCCTTCTCCATTCAAACCCCCATCTCTGGAATATTGAGCTTTCGTTCTTCCCCTTCCTCCCCTTCCCCACTCAATTCCTCCTCTCCGGAATGTTAAGCATTCCTTCCACCCCTTCCTCCCCTTCACCTCTCAAATCCCCCATCTAACATCCATCAATCATCTTTATCAAACACGTTTAATAAAGATGTGTGATCAAAATGTTTGATGAAAATGTCTGACGAAAATGTGTGATGGAAATGTCTGATGAAAATGTCTGACGAAAATATTTGATGAAAATGTTTGATGGAAATGTTTGACTAAAATGTTTGATGAAAATGTCTGTTGAAAA
This sequence comes from Octopus bimaculoides, assembly GCF_046866305.1. Classification (NCBI taxonomy): domain Eukaryota; kingdom Metazoa; phylum Mollusca; class Cephalopoda; order Octopoda; family Octopodidae; genus Octopus; species Octopus bimaculoides. Next base: position 8,978,621 of record NC_142940.1, on the reverse strand, counting down.
TGTTTGATGGAAATGTCTGACGAAAATCTTTGATGAAAATGTCTGACGAAAATGTTTGATGAAAATGTCTGATGAAAATGTTTGATGAAAATGTCTGACGAAAATGTCTGATGAAAATGTTTGATGAAAATGTCTGATGAAAATGTTTGATGAAAATGTTTGATGAAAATGTCTGATGAAAATGTCTGATGAAAATGTTTGATGAAAATGTTTGATGAAAATGTCTGATGAAAATGTTTGATGAAAATGTCTGACGAAAATGTTTGATGAAAATGTTTGATGAAAATGTCTGACGAAAATGTTTGATGAAAATGTCTGATGAAAATGTTTGATGAAAATGTTTGATGAAAATGTCTGACGAAAATGTCTGATGAAAATGTTTGATGAAAATGTTTGATGAAAATGTTTGATGAAAATGTTTGATGAAAATAATGATGTTTGTCAATTGTTCCATGAATTTTTAGTGCTAATGAAGATGTTTCATGTTTGAAGGAAAATGTTTCATGAAAATTTTTGGTTTGGGGACAATATTTTCATCAAACATCCATCAATCATCTTTATCAAACACGTTTAATAAAGATGTTTGATCAAAGTATTTGATGAAAATATTTGATGAAAATGTTTGATGAAAATATTTGATGAAATTGTTTGAAGATGTTTGGCAATTATTAAACGTGTTTGATAAAGATGATGGATGAAAATGTCTGAGTCTGATGAAAATGTCTGACGTAAATGTTTGATGAGTAGGGAGAGTAGGGAGAGGGAGCGAGCGCAGGCTGAAAGAGAGGGAGCAGGGAGAGGGAGAGAGAGCAGGCAGAGGGAGAGAGAGCAGGCAGAGGGAGAAAGAGCAGGGAGAGGGAGCAGGCATAGGGAGAGAAAGCAGGGAGAAGGAGAGAGAGCAGGGAGAGGGAGAGGAAGAAGGAGCAGAGAGAGGGAGAGAGAGGAGGTAAAGGGAGAGCGAGCGGGGAGAGGGAGCGAGCGCAGGCAGACGGAGAGGGAGCAGGGAGAGGGAGAGAGAGCAGGCAGAGGGAGAGAGAGTAGGCAGAGGGAGAGAGAGCAGGGAGAGGGCGTAGTAGCAGAGAGAGGAAGAGGGAGAGAGAGGGAGAGAGAGCAGGGAGAGAGAGAGAGATCAGGGAGAGGGAGAGCGAGCGGGGAGAGGGAGAGAGAGCAGGGAGAGGGAGAAGGAGCAGGGAGAGTGAGAGCGAGCAGGGAGTGGGAGAGCAGGCACGGAGAGGGAGAGAGAGGGAGAGAGAGTAGGGAGAGGTAGCAGGGAGGGGAAGAGAGAGCAGGGAGAGGGATAGAGATCAGGGAGAGTGAGAAAGAGCAGGGAGAGGGACAGAAATTAGGGAGAGGGAGAGGGAGCAAGGAGAAGGAGAGAGAGCAGGCAGATAGAGAGCGAGCAGGGAGAGGGAGAGCGAGCAGGGAGAGGGAGAGCGAGCAGGGAGAAGGAGAGGCAGCAGGGAGAGGGAGAGCGAGCACGGACAGGGAGAGATAGCAGGGAGAGGGTGAGAGAGCAGGGAGAGGGAGAGAGAGCAGGGCGAGGGTGAGAGAGCAGGGAGAGGGAGAGAGAGCAGGGAGAGGGAGACAGGGCAGAGAGAGGGAGAGAGAGCAGGGAGCGGGAGAGGGAGCAGGGAGATGGAGAGGTAGCAGGGAGAGGGAGTGTGAGCAGGGAAAGGGAGAGGGAGCGGGGAGAGGGAGAGCGAGCAGGGAGAGGGAGAGCGAGCAGGGAGAGTGAGAGCGAGCAGGGAGAAGGAGAGCGAGCACGAAGAGGGGGAGAGAGTAGGGAAACGAAGCAGGGAGAGGGAGAGCGAGCAGGGAGACGGAGAGAGAGCAGGGAGAGGGAGAGCGAGCAGGGAGAGGGAGAGAGAGCAGGGAGAGGGAGAGAGAGCAGGGAGAGGGAGAGAGATTGCGGAGAGGGAGACAGGGCAGAGTGAGAGGGCAGAGAGAGGGAGAGGGAGCAGGGAGAGGGAGAGCGAGCAGGGAGAGGGAGAGGAAGCAGGCAGAGGGAGAGCGAGCAGGGAGAGGGAGAGGAAGCAGGCAGAGGGAGAGCGAGCAGGGAGAAGGAGAGAGAGCAGGGAGAGGGAGAGGAAGAAGGAGCAGGGAGAGAGAGCAGGCATAGGGAGAGAGAGCGGGGAGAGGAAGAGCGAACAGGGCGAGGGAGCGAGCGCAGGCAGAGGGAGAGGGAGCAGGGAGAGGGAGAGAGGGCAGGGAGAGGGAGAGGGAGAGAGCAGGGAGAGAGTGAGGGAGCAGGCAGAGGGAGAGAGAGCAGGGAGAGGGAGAAAGTGCAGGGAGAGGGAGAGAGAGCAGGGAGAGAGAGAGAGATCAGGGAGAGGGAGAGCGAGCGGGGAGAGGGAGAGTGAGCAGGGAGAGTGAGAGGAAGACTGTGCACGGAGAGGGAGAGAGAGCAGGGAAAGGGAGAGCGAGCGGGGAGAGGGAGAGCGAGCAGGGAAAGGGAGAGCGAGCAACGAGAGTGAGAGTGAGCAGGGAGAGTGAGAGAGAGAGCAGGCAGAGGGAGAGAGAGCAGGGAGAGGGAGAGAGAGCAGGGAGAGGGAGAAAGAGCAGGGAGAGGGAGAGGGAACAGGGAGAGGGAGAGCGAGTAGGGAGAGGGAGAGAGAGCAGGGAGAGGGAAAGAGAGCAGGAGAGGGAGTGACAGCAGGGAGAGCGAGCAGGGAGAGGGAGAGAGAGCTGGGAGAGGGAGAGAGAGCTGGGAGATGGAAACAGCAGGGAGAGGGAGAGAGAGAAGGGAGAGGGAGGGAGAGCATAGAGAGGGAAAGAGAGCAGGGAGACGGAGAGAGAGCAGGGAGAGGGAGAGGAAGAAGGAGCAGGGAGAGGGAGAGAGAGCAGGGAAAGGGAGAGCGAGCGGGGAGAAGGAGAGCGAGCAGGGAGAGGGAGAGCGAGCAGGGAGAGTGAGAGCGAGCAGGGAGAGGGAGAGCGAGCAGGGAGAGGGTGAGAGAATAGTGAGAGAGAGCAGGGAGAGAGAGCAGGGAGAGGGAGTGAGAGCAGGGAGAGGGAGAAAGCGCAGGGAGAGGGAGAGAGATTAGGGAGAGGGAGAGGGAGGAGGTTGAGGGAGAGAGAGCAGGCAAAGGGAGAGAGAGGAGGGAGAGGGAGAGCGAGCAGAGGGAGAAGGAGCAGGGAGAGGGAGAGCCAGCAGGGAGTGGGAGAGAGAGTTGGGAGAGGGACAGAGAGCAGGGAGAGGGAGCAGGCAGAGGGAGGGAGAGCAGGGTGAGGGAGAGTGAGCAGGGAGAGGGAGAGATAGGAGGGAGAGGGAGAGCGAGCAGGGAAAGGGAGAGCGAGCAGTGAGAGGGAGAGAGAGCAGGGAAAGGGAGAGAGAGCAGGGAGAGGGAGAGGGAGCATGGAGAGGGAGTGAGAGCAGGGAGAGGGAGAGAGAGCAGGGAGAGGGAGAGAGAGCAGGGAGAGGGAGAGAGAGCAGGGAGAATGTTGAACGTTCCTCCCTCCCCTTCCTCCCCTTCTCCACTCAAACCCCCATCTCTGGAATATTGAGCTTTCGTTCTTCCCCTTCCTCCCCTTCCCCACTCAATTCCTCCTCTCCGGAATGTTAAGCATTCCTTCCACCCCTTCCTCCCCTTCACCTCTCAAATCCCCCTCTCTGGAATGTTGAGCAATCCCCCCTCCACTTCTTCCCCTTCATTTCTCAATTCCCCCTCCCTGGAATGTTAAGCAATAGTTCCTCCCCTTCACCTCTCAATTCCCGCTCTCTGGAATATTGAGCATTCCTCCCTCTCCTTCCTCCCCTTCATCTCCCAAATCCGCCTCTCTGGAATGTTGATCAAACATCTTTATGGAAATTTCTCAATCCCCCCCCCTGGAATGTTAAGCAATAGTTCCTCCCCTTCACCTCTCAATTCCCGCTCTCTGGAATATTGAGCATTCCTCCCTCTCCTTCCTCCCCTTCATCTCCCAAATCCGCCTCTCTGGAATGTTGATCAAACATCTTTATTAAACGTGTTTGATAAAGATGATGGATGAAAATGTCTGACGAAAATGTTTGATGGAAATGTCTGATGAAAATGTCTGACGTAAATGTTTGATGAAAATGTCTAATGAAAATGTCTGACGAAAATGTTTGATGGAAATGTCTGATGAAAATGTCTGACGTAAATGTTTGATGAAAATGTCTAATGAAAATGTCTAATGAAAATGTTTCATGAAAATGTTTGATGAAAATGTTTGATGAAAATGTCTGATGAAAATAATGATGTTTGTCAATTGTTCCATGAATTTTTAGTGCTAATGAAGATGTTTCTTGTTTGAAGAGAAGGTTTGAAGGAAAATGTTCCATGAAAATGTTTGGTTTGGGGAGAATATTTTCATCTAACATCCATCAATCATCTTTATCAAACACGTTTAATAAAGATGTTTGATCAAAATGTTTCATGAAAATGTCTGACGAAAATGTGTGATGGAAATGTCTGATGAAAATGTCTGACGAAAATGTTTGGTCAAAAATGTTTCATGACGAATTTTTAGGGCTAATGAAGATGTTTCATGAAGATGTTTGAAGACTGTTAGATGAAAATGTTTGGTTTGGGGGAAATATTTTCATCAAACAATTATCAATCGTCTTTATCAAACACGTTTGATGAAGATGTTTGTTAAAAGGGAGAGCGAGCAGGTAGAAGGAGAGCGAGCACGGAGAGGGAGAGAGAGCAGGGAGAGGGAGAGGGAGCAGGCAGAGGGAGAGAGAGCAGGCAGAGGGAGAGAGAGCAGGCAGAGGGAGAGAGAGCAGGCAGAGGGAGAAAGAGCAGGGAGAGGGAGCAGGCATAGGGAGAGAAAGCAGGGAGAGGGAGAGAGAGCAGGGAGAGGGAGAGGAAGAAGGAGCAGGGAGAGGGAGAGAGAGGAGGTAAAGGGCGAGCAAGCGGGGAGAGGGAGAGTGAGCAGGGAGAGGGAGCGAGCGCAGGCAGAGGGAGAGGGAGCAGGGAGAGGGAGAGAGAGCAGGGAGAGGGAGAGAGAGCAGGGAGAGGGAGAAGGAGCAGAGAGAGGGAGAGGGAGAGAGAGGGAGAGAGAGCAGGGAGAGAGAGAGGAAGCAGGCAAAGGGAGAGAGAGCAGGGAGAGGGAGAGAGTGCAGGGAGAGGGAGCGAGAGCAGGGAGAGGGAGAGAGAGCAGGGAGAGGGAGAGTGAGCAGGGAGAGTGAGAGCGAGCAGGGAGTGGGAGAGCAGGCACGGAGAGGGAGAGAGAGTAGGGAGAGGTAGCAAGGAGGGGAAGAGAGTGCAGGGAGAGGGATAGAGAGCAGGGAGAGTGAGAAAGAGCAGGGAGAGGGAGAGAGATTAGGGAGAGGGAGAGAGAGAAAGGAGAAGGAGAGTGAGCAGGCAGATGGAGAGCGAGCAGGGAGAGGGAGAGCGAGCAGGGAGAAGGAGAGCGAGCAGGGAGAAGGAGAGGCAGCAGGGAGAGGGAGAGCGAGCAGGGACAGGGAGAGATAGCAGGGAGAGGGTGAGAGAGCAGGGAGAGGGAGAGAGAGCAGGGCTAGGGTGAGAGAGCAGGGAGAGGGAGAGAGAGCAGGGAGAGGGAGAGAGAGCAGAGAGAGGGAGAGAGTGCAGGGAGCGGGAGAGGGTGCAGGGAGTTGGAGAGGTAGCAGGGAGAGGGAGTGTGAGCAGGGAAAGGGAGAGGGATCGGGGAGAGGGAGAGCGAGCAGGGAGAGGGAGAGCGAACAGGGAGAGTGAGAGCGAGCAGGTGAGGGAGAGAGAGCAGGTAGGGGGAGAGCGAGCAGCGAGAGAGAGAGCGAGCAGAGAGAGGGAGAGGGCGAGTGAGAGAGAGCAGGAGAGGGAGTGAGACCAGGGAGAGGGAGAGCGAGCAGGGAGAGGGAGAGAGAGCAGGGAGAGGAAGAAGGAGCAGGGAGAGGGAGAGCGAGCAGGGAGAGGGAGAGAGAGCAGGGAGAGGGAGAGCGAGCAGGGAGAGGGAGAGAGAGCAGGGAGAGGGAGAAGGAGCAGGGAGAGGGAGAAAGACCAGGGTGAGGGAGAGAGATTACGGAGAGGGAGACGGAGCAGAGTGAGGGAGCAGAGAGAGGGAGAGCGAGCAGGGAGAGGGAGAGGAAGCAGGCAGAGGGAGAGCGAGCAGGGAGAAGGAGAGGGAGCAGCGACCTAACCCTAACCCTAACCCTAACCCTAACCCTAACCCTAACCCTAACCCTAACCCTAACCCTAAGGAAGAGCGAGCAGGGCGAGGGAGCGAGAGCAGGCAGAGGGAGAGGGTGCAGGCAGAGGGAGAGAGAGCAGGCAGAGGGAGAGAGAGCAAGGAGATGGAGAAAGAGCAGGGAGAGGGAGAGAGAGAGCAGGGAGAGAGAGAGCAGGGAGAGAGAGAGATCAGGGAGAGGGAGAGCGAGCGGGGAGAGGGAGAGAGAGCAGGGAGAGGGAGAGTGAGCAGGGAGATTGAGAGGAAGAAGGAGCACGGAGAGGGAGAGAGCTGGGAGAGGGAGAGAGCAGGGAGATGGAGAGAGAGCAGGGAGAGGGAGGTAGAGCAGGGAGAGGGAGTGAGAGCAGGGAGAGGAGAGAGAGCAGGGAGATGGAGAGAGAGCAGGGAGAGGGAGAGGAAGAAGGAGCAAAGAGAGGGAGAGAGAGCAGGGAAAGGGAGAGCGAGCGGGGAGAGGGAGAGCGAGGAGGCCGAGGGAGAGCGAGCAGGGAGAGTGAGAGCGAGCAGGGAGAGTGAGAGAGAGCAGGGAGAGGGAGAGAGAGCAGGCGGAGGGAGAGAGAGCAGGGAGAGGGAGAAAGAGCAGGGAGAGGGAGAGGGAACAGGGAGAGGGAGAGCGAGTAGGGAGAGGGAGAGAGAGGAGGGAGAGGGAAAGAGAGCAGGGAGAGGGAGGGAGAGGGAGGGAGAGCAGGGAGAGGGAGCAGGGAGAGGGAGACAGCAGGGAGAGCGAGCAGGGAGAGTGAGAGAGTGCAGGGAGAGTGAGAGAGAGCAGGAGAGGGAGTGACAGCAGGGAGAGCGAGCAGGGAGAGGGAGAGAGAGCTGGGAGAGGGAGAGAGAGCTGGGAGAGGGAGAGAGAGCTGGGAGAGGGAGACAGCAGGGAGAGGGAGAGAGAGAAGGGAGAGGGAGGGAGAGCATAGAGAGGGAAAGAGAGCAGGGAGACGGAGAGAGAGCAGGGAGAGGGAGAGAGAGCAGAGAGAGGGAGAGGAAGAAGGAGCAGGGAGAGGGAGAGAGAGCAGGGAAAGGGAGAGCGAGCGGGGAGAAGGAGAGCGAGCAGGGAGAGGGAGAGCGAGCAGGGAGAGTGAGAGCGAGCAGGGAGAGGGAGTGCGAGCAGGGAGAGGGAGAGAGAGTAGGGAGAGAGAGCAGGGAGAGAGAGCAGGGAGAGGGAGTGAGAGCAGGGAGAGGGAGAAAGCGCAGGGAGAGGGAGAGAGATTAGGGAGAGGGAGAGGGAGGAGGTAGAGGGAGAGAGAGCAGGCAGAGGGAGAGAGAGAGCAGGGAGAGGGAGAAAGAGCAGGGAGAGGGAGAGGGAACAGGGAGAGGGAGAGCGAGCAGAGGGAGAGCGAGCAGGGAGAGGGAGAGCCAGCAGGGAGTGGGAGAGAGAGTTGGGAGAGGGACAGAGAGCAGGGAGAGGGAGCAGGCAGAGGGAGGGAGAGCAGGGAGAGGGAGAGTGAACAGGGAGAGGGAGAGATAGGACGGAGAGGGAGAGCGAGCAGGGAAAGGGAGAGCGAGCAGTGAGAGGGAGAGAGAGCAGGGAAAGGGAGAGAGAGCAGGGAGAGGGAGAGGGAGCATGGAGAGGGAGAGAGAGCAGGGAGAGGGAGTGAGAGCAGGGAGAGGGAGAGAGAGGAGGGAGAGGGAGAGAGAGCAGGGAGAGGGAGAGAGAGCAGGGAGAGGGAGAGAGAGCAGGGAGAGGGAGAGAGAGCAGGGAGAGGGAGAGAGAGCAGGGAGAGGGAGAGAGAGCAGGGAGAGGGAGAGAGAGCAGGGAGAGGGAGAGAGAGCAGGGAGAGGGAGAGAGAGCAGGGAGAATGTTGAACTTTCCTCCCTCCCCTTCCTCCCCTTCTCCACTCAAACCCCCATCTCTGGAATATTGAGCTTTCGTTCTTCCCCTTCCTCCCCTTCCCCACTCAATTCCTCCTCTCCGGAATGTTAAGCATTCCTTCCACCCCTTCCTCCCCTTCACCTCTCAAATCCCCCTCTCTGGAATGTTGAGCAATCCCCCCTCCACTTCTTCCCCTTCATTTCTCAATTCCCCCTCCCTGGAATGTTAAGCAATAGTTCCTCCCCTTCACCTCTCAATTCCCGCTCTCTGGAATATTGAGCATTCCTCCCTCTCCTTCCTCCCCTTCATCTCCCAAATCCGCCTCTCTGGAATGTTGATCAAACATCTTTATGGAAATTTCTCAATCCCCCCCCCCGTGGAATGTTAAGCAATAGTTCCTCCCCTTCACCTCTCAATTCCCGCTCTCTGGAATATTGAGCATTCCTCCCTCTCCTTCCTCCCCTTCATCTCCCAAATCCACCTCTCTGGAATGTTGATCAAACATCTTTATTAAACGTGTTTGATAAAGATGATGGATGAAAATGTCTGACGAAAATGTTTGATGGAAATGTCTGATGAAAATGTCTGACGTAAATGTTTGATGAAAATGTCTAATGAAAATGTCTGACGAAAATGTTTGATGGAAATGTCTGATGAAAATGTCTGATGAAAATAATGATGTTTGTCAATTGTTCCATGAATTTTTAGTGCTAATGAAGATGTTTCTTGTTTGAAGAGAAGGTTTGAAGGAAAATGTTCCATGAAAATGTTTGGTTTGGGGAGAATATTTTCATCTAACATCCATCAATCATCTTTATCAAACACGTTTAATAAAGATGTTTGATCAAAATGTTTCATGAAAATGTCTGACGAAAATGTGTGATGGAAATGTCTGATGAAAATGTCTGACGAAAATGTTTGATGAAAATGTTTGATGAAAATAATGATGTTTGTCAATTGTTCCATGAATTTTTAGTGCTAATGAAGATGTTTCATGTTTGAAGGAAAATGTTTCATGAAAATTTTTGGTTTGGGGACAATATTTTCATCAAACATCCATCAATCATCTTTATCAAACACGTTTAATAAAGATGTTTGATCAAAGTATTTGATGAAAATATTTGATGAAAATGTTTGATGAAAATATTTGATGAAATTGTTTGAAGATGTTTGGCAATTATTAAACGTGTTTGATAAAGATGATGGATGAAAATGTCTGAGTCTGATGAAAATGTCTGACGTAAATGTTTGATGAGTAGGGAGAGTAGGGAGAGGGAGCGAGCGCAGGCTGAAAGAGAGGGAGCAGGGAGAGGGAGAGAGAGCAGGCAGAGGGAGAGAGAGCAGGCAGAGGGAGAAAGAGCAGGGAGAGGGAGCAGGCATAGGGAGAGAAAGCAGGGAGAAGGAGAGAGAGCAGGGAGAGGGAGAGGAAGAAGGAGCAGAGAGAGGGAGAGAGAGGAGGTAAAGGGAGAGCGAGCGGGGAGAGGGAGCGAGCGCAGGCAGACGGAGAGGGAGCAGGGAGAGGGAGAGAGAGCAGGCAGAGGGAGAGAGAGCAGGCAGAGGGAGAGAGAGCAGGGAGAGGGAGTAGTAGCAGAGAGAGGAAGAGGGAGAGAGAGGGAGAGAGAGCAGGGAGAGAGAGAGAGATCAGGGAGAGGGAGAGCGAGCGGGGAGAGGGAGAGAGAGCTGGGAGAGGGAGAGGGAGCAAGGAGAAGGAGAGAGAGCAGGCAGATAGAGAGCGAGCAGGGAGAGGGAGAGCGAGCAGGGAGAGGGAGAGCGAGCAGGGAGAAGGAGAGGCAGCAGGGAGAGGGAGAGCGAGCACGGACAGGGAGAGATAGCAGGGAGAGGGTGAGAGAGCAGGGAGAGGGAGAGAGAGCAGGGCGAGGGTGAGAGAGCAGGGAGAGGGAGAGAGAGCAGGGAGAGGGAGACAGAGCAGAGAGAGGGAGAGAGAGCAGGGAGCGGGAGAGGGAGCAGGGAGATGGAGAGGTAGCAGGGAGAGGGAGTGTGAGCAGGGAAAGGGAGAGGGAGCGGGGAGAGGGAGAGCGAGCAGGGAGAGGGAGAGCGAGCAGGGAGAGTGAGAGCGAGCAGGGAGAAGGAGAGCGAGCACGAAGAGGGGGAGAGAGTAGGGAAACGAAGCAGGGAGAGGGAGAGCGAGCAGGGAGACGGAGAGAGAGCAGGGAGAGGGAGAGCGAGCAGGGAGAGGGAGAGAGAGCAGGGAGAGGGAGAGAGATTGCGGAGAGGGAGACAGGGCAGAGTGAGAGGGCAGAGAGAGGGAGAGCGAGCAGGGAGAGGGAGAGCGAGCAGGGAGAGGGAGAGGAAGCAGGCAGAGGGAGAGCGAGCAGGGAGAGGGAGAGGAAGCAGGCAGAGGGAGAGCGAGCAGGGAGAAGGAGAGAGAGCAGGGAGAGGGAGAGGAAGAAGGAGCAGGGAGAGAGAGCAGGCATAGGGAGAGAGAGCAGGCATAGGGAGAGAGAGCGGGGAGAGGAAGAGCGAACAGGGCGAGGGAGCGAGCGCAGGCAGAGGGAGAGGGAGCAGGGAGAGGGAGAGAGAGCAGGGAGAGGGAGAGGGAGAGAATAGGGAGAGAGTGAGGGAGCAGGCAGAGGGAGAGAGAGCAGGGAGAGGGAGAAAGTGCAGGGAGAGGGAGAGAGAGCAGGGAGAGAGAGAGAGATCAGGGAGAGGGAGAGCGAGCGGGGAGAGGGAGAGTGAGCAGGGAGAGTGAGAGGAAGACTGTGCACGGAGAGGGAGAGAGAGCAGGGAAAGGGAGAGCGAGCGGGGAGAGGGAGAGCGAGCAGGGAAAGGGAGAGCGAGCAACGAGAGTGAGAGTGAGCAGGGAGAGTGAGAGAGAGAGCAGGCAGAGGGAGAGAGAGCAGGCAGAGGGAGAGAGAGCAGGGAGAGGGAGAAAGAGCAGGGAGAGGGAGAGGGAACAGGGAGAGGGAGAGCGAGTAGGGAGAGGGAGAGAGAGCAGGGAGAGGGAAAGAGAGCAGGAGAGGGAGTGACAGCAGGGAGAGCGAGCAGGGAGAGGGAGAGAGAGCTGGGAGAGGGAGAGAGAGCTGGGAGATGGAAACAGCAGGGAGAGGGAGAGAGAGAAGGGAGAGGGAGGGAGAGCATAAAGAGGGAAAGAGAGCAGGGAGACGGAGAGAGAGCAGGGAGAGGGAGAGAGAGCAGAGAGAGGGAGAGGAAGAAGGAGCAGGGAGAGGGAGAGAGAGCAGGGAAAGGGAGAGCGAGCGGGGAGAAGGAGAGCGAGCAGGGAGAGGGAGAGCGAGCAGGGAGAGTGAGAGCGAGCAGGGAGAGGGAGAGCGAGCAGGGAGAGGGTGAGAGAATAGTGAGAGAGAGCAGGGAGAGAGAGCAGGGAGAGGGAGTGAGAGCAGGGAGAGGGAGAAAGCGCAGGGAGAGGGAGAGAGATTAGGGAGAGGGAGAGGGAGGAGGTTGAGGGAGAGAGAGCAGGCAAAGGGAGAGAGAGTAGGGAGAGGGAGAGCGAGCAGAGGGAGAAGGAGCAGGGAGAGGGAGAGCCAGCAGGGAGTGGGAGAGAGAGTTGGGAGAGGGACAGAGAGCAGGGAGAGGGAGCAGGCAGAGGGAGGGAGAGCAGGGAGAGGGAGAGTGAGCAGGGAGAGGGAGAGATAGGAGGGAGAGGGAGAGCGAGCAGGGAAAGGGAGAGCGAGCAGTGAGAGGGAGAGCGAGCAGGGAAAGGGAGAGAGAGCAGGGAGAGGGAGAGGGAGCATGGAGAGGGAGTGAGAGCAGGGAGAGGGAGAGAGAGCAGGGAGAGGGAGAGAGAGCAGGGAGAGGGAGAGAGAGCAGGGAGAATGTTGAACGTTCCTCCCTCCCCTTCCTCCCCTTCTCCACTCAAACCCCCATCTCTGGAATATTGAGCTTTCGTTCTTCCCCTTCCTCCCCTTCCCCACTCAATTCCTCCTCTCCGGAATGTTAAGCATTCCTTCCACCCCTTCCTCCCCTTCACCTCACAAATCCCCCTCTCTGGAATGTTGAGCAATCCCCCCTCCACTTCTTCCCCTTCATTTCTCAATTCCCCCTCCCTGGAATGTTAAGCAATAGTTCCTCCCCTTCACCTCTCAATTCCCGCTCTCTGGAATATTGAGCATTCCTCCCTCTCCTTCCTCCCCTTCATCTCCCAAATCCGCCTCTCTGGAATGTTGATCAAACATCTTTATGGAAATTTCTCAATCCCCCCCCCTGGAATGTTAAGCAATAGTTCCTCCCCTTCACCTCTCAATTCCCGCTCTCTGGAATATTGAGCATTCCTCCCTCTCCTTCCTCCCCTTCATCTCCCAAATCCGCCTCTCTGGAATGTTGATCAAACATCTTTATTAAACGTGTTTGATAAAGATGATGGATGAAAATGTCTGACGAAAATGTTTGATGGAAATGTCTGATGAAAATGTCTGACGTAAATGTTTGATGAAAATGTCTAATGAAAATGTCTGACGAAAATGTTTGATGGAAATGTCTGATGAAAATGTCTGACGTAAATGTTTGATGAAAATGTCTAATGAAAATGTCTAATGAAAATGTTTCATGAAAATGTTTGATGAAAATGTTTGATGAAAATGTCTGATGAAAATAATGATTGACAATTGTTCCATGAATTTTTAGTGCTAATGAAGATGTTTCTTGTTTGAAGAGAAGGTTTGAAGGAAAATGTTCCATGAAAATGTTTGGTTTGGGGAGAATATTTTCATCTAACATCCATCAATCATCTTTATCAAACACGTTTAATAAAGATGTTTGATCAAAATGTTTCATGAAAATGTCTGACGAAAATGTGTGATGGAAATGTCTGATGAAAATGTCTGACGAAAATGTTTGGTCAAAAATGTTTCATGACGAATTTTTAGGGCTAATGAAGATGTTTCATGAAGATGTTTGAAGACTGTTAGATGAAAATGTTTAGTTTGGGGGAAATATTTTCATCAAACAATTATCAATCGTCTTTATCAAACACGTTTGATGAAGATGTTTGTTAAAAGGGAGAGCGAGCAGGTAGAAGGAGAGCGAGAACGGAGAGGGAGAGAGAGCAGGGAGAGGGAGAGGGAGCAGGGAGAGGGAGAGATAGCAGGGAGAGGGAGAGAGAGCAGGCAGAGGGAGAGAGAGCAGGCAGAGGGAGAAAGAGCAGGGAGAGGGAGCAGGCATAGGGAGAGAAAGCAGGGAGAGGGAGAGAGAGCAGGGAGAGGGAGAGGAAGAAGGAGCAGGGAGAGGGAGAGAGAGGAGGTAAAGGGCGAGCAAGCGGGGAGAGGGAGAGGGAGCAGGGAGAGGGAGCGAGCGCAGGCAGAGGGAGAGGGAGCAGTGAGAGGGAGAGAGAGCAGGCAGAGGGAGAGAGAGCAGGGAGAGGGAGAAGGAGCAGAGAGAGGGAGAGGGAGAGAGAGGGAGAGAGAGCAGGGAGAGAGAGAGGAAGCAGGCAAAGGGAGAGAGAGCAGGGAGAGGGAGAAAGTGCAGGGAGAGGGAGCGAGAGCAGGGAGAGGGAGAGAGAGCAGGGAGAGGGAGAGTGAGCAGGGAGAGTGAGAGCGAGCAGGGAGTGGGAGAGCAGGCACGGAGAGGGTGAGAGAGTAGGGAGAGGTAGCAAGGAGGGGAAGAGAGTGCAGGGAGAGGGATAGAGAGCAGGGAGAGTGAGAAAGAGCAGGGAGAGGGAGAGAGATTAGGGAGAGGGAGAGAGAGAAAGGAGAAGGAGAGTGAGCAGGCAGATGGAGAGCGAGCAGGGAGAGGGAGAGCGAGCAGGGAGAAGGAGAGCGAGCAGGGAGAAGGAGAGGCAGCAGGGAGGGGGAGAGCGAGCAGGGACAGGGAGAGATAGCAGGGAGAGGGTGAGAGAGCAGGGAGAGGGAGAGAGAGCAGGGCTAGGGTGAGAGAGCAGGGAGAGGGAGAGAGAGCAGGGAGAGGGAGAGAGAGCAGAGAGAGGGAGAGAGAGCAGGGAGCGGGAGAGGGTGCAGGGAGTTGGAGAGGTAGCAGGGAGAGGGAGTGTGAGCAGGGAAAGGGAGAGGGATCGGGGAGAGGGAGAGCGAGCAGGGAGAGGGAGAGCGAACAGGGAGAGTGAGAGCGAGTAGGTGAGGGAGAGAGAGCAGGTAGGGGGAGAGCGAGCAGGGAGAGAGAGAGCGAGCAGAGAGAGGGAGCGGGCGAGTGAGAGAGAGCAGGAGAGGGAGTGAGACCAGGGAGAGGGAGAGCGAGCAGGGAGAGGGAGAGAGAGCAGGGAGAGGTAGAGAGAGTAGGGAGAGGAAGAAGGAGCAGGGAGAGGGAGAGCGAGCAGGGAGAGGGAGAGAGAGCAGGGAGAGGGAGAGCGAGCAGGGAGAGGGAGAGAGAGCAGGGAGAGGGAGAAGGAGCAGGGAGAGGGAGAAAGACCAGGGTGAGGGAGAGAGATTACGGAGAGGGAGACGGAGCAGAGTGAGGGAGCAGAGAGAGGGAGAGCGAGCAGGGAGAGGGAGAGGAAGCAGGCAGAGTGAGAGCGAGCAGGGAGAAGGAGAGAGAGCAGCGAGAGGGAGAGGAAGCAGGCATAAGGAGAGAGAGCGGGGAGAGGAAGAGCGAGCAGGGCGAGGGAGCGAGAGCAGGCAGAGGGAGAGGGAGCAGGCAGAGGGAGAGAGAGCAGGCAGAGGGAGAGAGAGCAAGGAGATGGAGAAAGAGCAGGGAGAGGGAGAGAGAGAGCAGGGAGAGAGAGAGCAAGGAGCGAGAGAGATCAGGGAGAGGGAGAGCGAGCGGGGAGAGGGAGAGAGAGCAGGGAGAGGGAGAGTGAGCAGGGAGAGTGAGAGGAAGAAGGAGCACGGAGAGGGAGAGAGCTGGGAGAGGGAGAGAGCAGGGAGATGGAGAGAGAGCAGGGAGAGGGAGGTAGAGCAGGGAGAGGGAGTGAGAGCAGGGAGAGGAGAGAGAGCAGGGAGATGGAGAGAGAGCAGGGAGAGGGAGAGGAAGAAGGAGCAAGGAGAGGGAGAGAGAGCAGGGAAAGGGAGAGCGAGCGGGGAGAGGGAGAGCGAGGAGGCCGAGGGAGAGCGAGCAGGGAGAGTGAGAGCGAGCAGGGAGAGTGAGAGAGAGCAGGGAGAGGGAGAGAGAGCAGGCGGAGGGAGAGAGAGCAGGGAGAGGGAGAAAGAGCAGGGAGAGGGAGAGGGAACAGGGAGAGGGAGAGCGAGTAGGGAGAGTGAGAGAGAGCAGGGAGAGGGAAAGAGAGCAGGGAGAGGGAGGGAGAGCAGGGAGAGGGAGCAGGGAGAGTGAGAGAGTGCAGGGAGAGTGAGAGAGAGCAGGAGAGGGAGTGACAGCAGGGAGAGCGAGCAGGGAGAGGGAGAGAGAGCTGGGAGAGGGAGAGAGAGCTGGGAGAGGGAGACAGCAGGGAGAGGGAGAGAGAGAAGGGAGAGGGAGGGAGAGCATAGAGAGGGAAAGAGAGCAGGGAGACGGAGAGAGAGCAGGGAGAGGGAGAGAGAGCAGAGAGAGGGAGAGGAAGAAGGAGCAGGGAGAGGGAGAGAGAGCAGGGAAAGGGAGAGCGAGCGGGGAGAAGGAGAGCGAGCAGGGAGAGGGAGAGCGAGCAGGGAGAGTGAGAGCGAGCAGGGAGAGGGAGTGCGGGCAGGGAGAGGGAGAGAGAGTAGGGAGAGAGAGTAGGGAGAGGGAGCGAGAGCAGGGAGAGGGAGAAAGCGCAGGGAGAGGGAGAGAGATTAGGGAGAGGGAGAGGGAGGAGGTAGAGGGAGAGAGAGCAGGCAGAGGGAGAGAGAGAGCAGGGAGAGGGAGAAAGAGCAGGGAGAGGGAGAGGGAACAGGGAGAGGGAGAGCGAGCAGAGGGAGAGCGAGCAGGGAGAGGGAGAGCCAGCAGGGAGTGGGAGAGAGAGTTGGGAGAGGGACAGAGAGCAGGGAGAGGGAGCAGGCAGAGGGAGGGAGAGCAGGGAGAGGGAGAGTGAACAGGGAGAGGGAGAGATAGGACGGAGAGGGAGAGCGAGCAGGGAAAGGGAGAGCGAGCAGTGAGAGGGAGAGAGAGCAGGGAAAGGGAGAGAGAGCAGGGAGAGGGAGAGGGAGCATGGAGAGGGAGAGAGAGAGCAGGGAGAGGGAGTGAGAGCAGGGAGAGGGAGAGAGAGCAGGGAGAGGGAGAGAGAGCAAGGAGAGGGAGAGAGAGCAGGGAGAATGTTGAACGTTCCTCCCTCCCCTTCCTCCCCTTCTCCACTCAAAGCCCCATCTCTGGAATATTGAGCTTTCGTTCTTCGCCTTCCTCCCCTTCCCCACTCAATTCCTCCTCTCCGGAATGTTAAGCATTCCTTCCACCCCTTCCTCCCCTTCACCTCTCAAATCCCCCTCTCTGGAATGTTGAGCAATCCCCCCTCCACTTCTTCCCCTTCATTTCTCAATTCCCCCTCCCTGGAATGTTAAGCAATAGTTCCTCCCCTTCACCTCTCAATTCCCGCTCTCTGGAATATTGAGCATTCCTCCCTCTCCTTCCTCCCCTTCATCTCCCAAATCCGCCTCTCTGGAATGTTGATCAAACATCTTTATTAAACGTGTTTGATAAAGATGATGGATGAAAATGTCTGACGAAAATGTTTGATGGAAATGTCTGATGAAAATGTCTGACGTAAATGTTTGATGAAAATGTCTAATGAAAATGTCTGACGAAAATGTTTGATGGAAATGTCTGATGAAAATGTCTGACGTAAATGTTTGATGAAAATGTCTAATGAAAATGTCTAATGAAAATGTTTCATGAAAATGTTTGATGAAAATGTTTGATGAAAATGTCTGATGAAAATAATGATGTTTGTCAATTGTTCCATGAATTTTTAGTGCTAATGAAGATGTTTCTTGTTTGAAGAGAAGGTTTGAAGGAAAATGTTCCATGAAAATGTTTGGTTTGGGGAGAATATTTTCATCTAACATCCATCAATCATCTTTATCAAACACGTTTAATAAAGATGTTTGATCAAAATGTTTCATGAAAATGTCTGACGAAAATGTGTGATGGAAATGTCTGATGAAAATGTCTGACGAAAATGTTTGGTCAAAAATGTTTCATGACGAATTTTTAGGGCTAATGAAGATGTTTCATGAAGATGTTTGAAGACTGTTAGATGAAAATGTTTGGTGTGGGGGAAATATTTTCATCAAACAATTATCAATCGTCTTTATCAAACACGTTTGATGAAGATGTTTGTTAAAAGGGAGAGCGAGCAGGGAGAAGGAGAGCGAGCACGGAGAGGGGGAGAGAGTAGGGAGAGGGAGAGAGAGCAGGGAGAGGGAGAGGGAGCAGGGAGAGGGAGAGAGAGCAGGCAGAGGGAGAGAGAGCAGGCAGAGGGAGAAAGACCAGGGTGAGGGAGAGAGATTACGGAGAGGGAGACGGAGCAGAGTGAGGGAGCAGAGAGAGGGAGAGCGAGCAGGGAGAGGGAGAGGAAGCAGGCAGAGGGAGAGCGAGCAGGGAGAAGGAGAGAGAGCAGCGAGAGGGAGAGGAAGCAGACATAAGGAGAGAGAGCGGGGAGAGGAAGAGCGAGCAGGGCGAGGGAGCGAGAGCAGGCAGAGGGAGAGGGAGCAGGCAGAGGGAGAGAGAGCAGGCAGAGGGAGAGAGAGCAAGGAGATGGAGAAAGAGCAGGGAGAGGGAGAGAGAGAGCAGGGAGAGAGAGAGCAGGGAGCGAGAGAGATCAGGGAGAGGGAGAGCGAGCGGGGAGAGGGAGAGAGAGCAGGGAGAGGGAGAGTGAGCAGGGAGAGTGAGAGGAAGAAGGAGCACGGAGAGGGAGAGAGCTGGGAGAGGGAGAGAGCAGGGAGATGGAGAGAGAGCAGGGAGAGGGAGGTAGAGCAGGGAGAGGGAGTGAGAGCAGGGAGAGGAGAGAGAGCAGGGAGATGGAGAGAGAGCAGGGAGAGGGAGAGGAAGAAGGAGCAAGGAGAGGGAGAGAGAGCAGGGAAAGGGAGAGCGAGCGGGGAGAGGGAGAGCGAGGAGGCCGAGGGAGAGCGAGCAGGGAGAGTGAGAGCGAGCAGGGAGAGTGAGAGAGAGCAGGGAGAGGGAGAGAGAGCAGGCGGAGTGAGAGAGAGCAGGGAGAGGGAGAAAGAGCAGGGAGAGGGAGAGGGAACAGGGAGAGGGAGAGCGAGTAGGGAGAGGGAGAGAGAGCAGGGAGAGGGAAAGAGAGCAGGGAGAGGGAGGGAGAGCAGGGAGAGGGAGCAGGGAGAGTGAGAGAGTGCAGGGAGAGTGAGAGAGAGCAGGAGAGGGAGTGACAGCAGGGAGAGCGAGCAGGGAGAGGGAGAGAGAGCTGGGAGAGGGAGAGAGAGCTGGGAGAGGGAGACAGCAGGGAGAGGGAGAGAGAGAATGGAGAGGGAGGGAGAGCATAGAGAGGGAAAGAGAGCAGGGAGACGGAGAGAGAGCAGGGAGAGGGAGAGAGAGCAGAGAGAGGGAGAGGAAGAAGGAGCAGGGAGAGGGAGAGAGAGCAGGGAAAGGGAGAGCGAGCGGGGAGAAGGAGAGCGAGCAGGGAGAGGGAGAGCGAGCAGGGAGAGTGAGAGCGAGCAGGGAGAGGGAGTGCGGGCAGGGAGAGGGAGAAAGCGCAGGGAGAGGGAGAGAGATTAGGGAGAGGGAGAGGGAGGAGGTAGAGGGAGAGAGAGCAGGCAGAGGGAGAGAGAGAGCAGGGAGAGGGAGAAAGAGCAGGGAGAGGGAGAGGGAACAGGGAGAGGGAGAGCGAGCAGAGGGAGAGCGAGCAGGGAGAGGGAGAGCCAGCAGGGAGTGGGAGAGAGAGTTGGGAGAGGGACAGAGAGCAGGGAGAGGGAGCAGGCAGAGGGAGGGAGAGCAGGGAGAGGGAGAGTGAACAGGGAGAGGGAGAGATAGGACGGAGAGGGAGAGCGAGCAGGGAAAGGGAGAGCGAGCAGTGAGAGGGAGAGAGAGCAGGGAAAGGGAGAGAGAGCAGGGAGAGGGAGAGGGAGCATGGAGAGGGAGAGAGAGCAGGGAGAGGGAGTGAGAGCAGGGAGAGGGAGAGAGAGCAGGGAGAGGGAGAGAGAGCAGGGAGAGGGAGAGAGAGCAGGGAGAATGTTGAACGTTCCTCCCTCCCCTTCCTCCCCTTCTCCACTCAAACCCCCATCTCTGGAATATTGAGCTTTCGTTCTTCCCCTTCCTCCCCTTCCCCACTCAATTCCTCCTCTCCGGAATGTTAAGCATTCCTTCCACCCCTTCCTCCCCTTCACCTCTCAAATCCCCCTCTCTGGAATGTTGAGCAATCCCCCCTCCACTTCTTCCCCTTCATTTCTCAATTCCCCCTCCCTGGAATGTTAAGCAATAGTTCCTCCCCTTCACCTCTCAATTCCCGCTCTCTGGAATATTGAGCATTCCTCCCTCTCCTTCCTCCCCTTCATCTCCCAAATCCGCCTCTCTGGAATGTTGATCAAACATCTTTATGGAAATTTCTCAATCCCCCCCCCTGGAATGTTAAGCAATAGTTCCTCCCCTTCACCTCTCAATTCCCGCTCTCTGGAATATTGAGCATTCCTCCCTCTCCTTCCTCCCCTTCATCTCCCAAATCCGCCTCTCTGGAATGTTGATCAAACATCTTTATTAAACGTGTTTGATAAAGATGATGGATGAAAATGTCTGACGAAAATGTTTGATGGAAATGTCTGATGAAAATGTCTGACGTAAATGTTTGATGAAAATGTCTAATGAAAATGTCTGACGAAAATGTTTGATGGAAATGTCTGATGAAAATGTCTGACGTAAATGTTTGATGAAAATGTCTAATGAAAATGTCTAATGAAAATGTTTCATGAAAATGTTTGATGAAAATGTTTGATGAAAATGTCTGATGAAAATAATGATGTTTGTCAATTGTTCCATGAATTTTTAGTGCTAATGAAGATGTTTCTTGTTTGAAGAGAAGGTTTGAAGGAAAATGTTCCATGAAAATGTTTGGTTTGGGGAGAATATTTTCATCTAACATCCATCAATCATCTTTATCAAACACGTTTAATAAAGATGTTTGATCAAAATGTTTCATGAAAATGTCTGACGAAAATGTGTGATGGAAATGTCTGATGAAAATGTCTGACGAAAATGTTTGGTCAAAAATGTTTCATGACGAATTTTTAGGGCTAATGAAGATGTTTCATGAAGATGTTTGAAGACTGTTAGATGAAAATGTTTGGTTTGGGGGAAATATTTTCATCAAACAATTATCAATCGTCTTTATCAAACACGTTTGATGAAGATGTTTGTTAAAAGGGAGAGCGAGCAGGTAGAAGGAGAGCGAGCACGGAGAGGGAGAGAGAGCAGGGAGAGGGAGAGGGAGCAGGCAGAGGGAGAGAGAGCAGGCAGAGGGAGAAAGAGCAGGGAGAGGGAGCAGGCATAGGGAGAGAAAGCAGGGAGAAGGTTAGAGAGCAGGGAGAGGGAGAGGAAGAAGGAGCAGAGAGAGGGAGAGAGAGGAGGTAAAGGGAGAGCGAGCGGGGAGAGGGAGCGAGCGCAGGCAGACGGAGAGGGAGCAGGGAGAGGGAGAGAGAGCAGGCAGAGGGAGAGAGAGCAGGCAGAGGGAGAGAGAGCAGGGAGAGTGAGAAAGAGCAGGGAGTGGGAGAGAGATTAGGGAGAGGGAGAGGGAGAAAGGAGAAGGAGAGAGAGCAGGCAGATGGTGAGCGAGCAGGGAGAAGGAGAGCGAGCAGGGAGAAGGAGAGGCAGCAGGGAGAGGGAGAGCGAGCAGGGACAGGGAGAGATAGCAGGGAGAGGGTGAGAGAGCAGGGAGAGGGAGAGAGAGCAGGGCGAGGGTGAGAGAGTAGGGAGAGAGAGCAAGGAGAGAGAGCAGGGAGACGGAGTGAGAGCAGGGAGAGGGAGAAAGCGCAGGGAGAAGGAGAGAAATTAGGGAGAGGGTGAGGGAGGAGGTAGAGGGAGAGAGAGCAGGGAGAGGGAGAAAGAGCAGGGAGAGGGAGAGGGAGAGCGAGCAGAGGGAGAAGGAGCAGGGAGAGGGAGAGCCAGCAGGGAGTGGGAGAGAGAGTTGGGAGAGGGACAGAGAGCAGGGAGAGGGAGCAGGCAGAGGGAGGGAGAGCAGGGAGAGGGAGAGTGAGCAGGGAGAGGGAGAGATAGGAGGGAGAGGGAGAGCGAGCAGGGAGAGGGAGAGCGAGCAGTGAGAGGGAGAGAGAGCAGGGAAAGGGAGAGAGAGCAGGGAGAGGGTGAGAGCGCAGGAGAGGGAGAGAGCAGGGAGAGGGAGAGAGAGCAGGGAGAGGGAGAGGGAGCATGGAGAGGGAGAGAGAGCAGGGAGAGGGAGTGAGAGCAGGGAGAGGGAGAGAGAGCAGGGAGAGGGAGAGAGAGCAGGGAGAATGTTGAACGTTCCACCCTCCCCTTCCTCCCCTTCTCCATTCAAACCCCCATCTCTGGAATATTGAGCTTTCGTTCTTCCCCTTCCTCCCCTTCCCCACTCAATTCCTCCTCTCCGGAATGTTAAGCATTCCTTCCACCCCTTCCTCCCCTTCACCTCTCAAATCCCCCATCTAACATCCATCAATCATCTTTATCAAACACGTTTAATAAAGATGTGTGATCAAAATGTTTGATGAAAATGTCTGACGAAAATGTGTGATGGAAATGTCTGATGAAAATGTCTGACGAAAATATTTGATGAAAATGTTTGATGGAAATGTTTGACTAAAATGTTTGATGAAAATGTCTGTTGAAAATGTTTGATGGAAATGTCTGACGAAAATCTTTGATGAAAATGTCTGACGAAAATGTTTGATGAAAATGTCTGATGAAAATGTTTGATGAAAATGTCTGACGAAAATGTCTGATGAAAATGTTTGATGAAAATGTTTGATGAAAATGTCTGATGAAAATGTTTGATGAAAATGTCTGACGAAAATGTTTGATGAAAATGTTTGATGAAAATGTCTGACGAAAATGTTTGATGAAAATGTCTGATGAAAATGTTTGATGAAAATGTCTGATGAAAATGTTTGATGAAAATGTTTGATGAAAATGTTTGATGAAAATAATGATGTTTGTCAATTGTTCCATGAATTTTTAGTGCTAATGAAGATGTTTCATGTTTGAAGGAAAATGTTTCATGAAAATTTTTGGTTTGGGGACAATATTTTCATCAAACATCCATCAATCATCTTTATCAAACACGTTTAATAAAGATGTTTGATCAAAGTATTTGATGAAAATATTTGATGAAAATGTTTGATGAAAATATTTGATGAAATTGTTTGAAGATGTTTGGCAATTATTAAACGTGTTTGATAAAGATGATGGATGAAAATGTCTGAGTCTGATGAAAATGTCTGACGTAAATGTTTGATGAGTAGGGAGAGTAGGGAGAGGGAGCGAACGCAGGCTGAAAGAGAGGGAGCAGGGAGAGGGAGAGAGAGCAGGCAGAGGGAGAGAGAGCAGGCAGAGGGAGAAAGAGCAGGGAGAGGGAGCAGGCATAGGGAGAGAAAGAAGGGAGAAGGAGAGAGAGCAGGGAGAGGGAGAGGAAGAAGGAGCAGAGAGAGGGAGAGAGAGGAGGTAAAGGGAGAGCGAGCGGGGAGAGGGAGCGAGCGCAGGCAGACGGAGAGGGAGCAGGGAGAGGGAGAGAGAGCAGGCAGAGGGAGAGAGAGTAGGCAGAGGGAGAGAGAGCAGGGAGAGGGAGTAGTAGCAGAGAGAGGAAGAGGGAGAGAGAGGGAGAGAGAGCAGGGAGAGAGAGAGAGATCAGGGAGAGGGAGAGCGAGCGGGGAGAGGGAGAGAGAGCAGGGAGAGGGAGAAGGAGCAGGGAGAGTGAGAGCGAGCAGGGAGTGGGAGAGCAGGCACGGAGAGGGAGAGAGAGGGAGAGAGAGTAGGGAGAGGTAGCAGGGAGGGGAAGAGAGAGCAGGGAGAGGGATAGAGATCAGGGAGAGTGAGAAAGAGCAGGGAGAGGGACAGAAATTAGGGAGAGGGAGAGGGAGCAAGGAGAAGGAGAGAGAGCAGGCAGATAGAGAGCGAGCAGGGAGAGGGAGAGCGAGCAGGGAGAGGGAGAGCGAGCAGGGAGAAGGAGAGGCAGCAGGGAGAGGGAGAGCGAGCACGGACAGGGAGAGATAGCAGGGAGAGGGTGAGAGAGCAGGGAGAGGGAGAGAGAGCAGGGCGAGGGTGAGAGAGCAGGGAGAGGGAGAGAGAGCAGGGAGAGGGAGACAGGGCAGAGAGAGGGAGAGAGAGCAGGGAGCGGGAGAGGGAGCAGGGAGATGGAGAGGTAGCAGGGAGAGGGAGTGTGAGCAGGGAAAGGGAGAGGGAGCGGGGAGAGGGAGAGCGAGCAGGGAGAGGGAGAGCGAGCAGGGAGAGTGAGAGCGAGCAGGGAGAAGGAGAGCGAGCACGAAGAGGGGGAGAGAGTAGGGAAACGAAGCAGGGAGAGGGAGAGCGAGCAGGGAGACGGAGAGAGAGCAGGGAGAGGGAGAGCGAGCAGGGAGAGGGAGAGAGAGCAGGGAGAGGGAGAGAGAGCAGGGAGAGGGAGAGAGATTGCGGAGAGGGAGACAGGGCAGAGTGAGAGGGCAGAGAGAGGGAGAGGGAGCAGGGAGAGGGAGAGCGAGCAGGGAGAGGGAGAGGAAGCAGGCAGAGGGAGAGCGAGCAGGGAGAGGGAGAGGAAGCAGGCAGAGGGAGAGCGAGCAGGGAGAAGGAGAGAGAGCAGGGAGAGGGAGAGGAAGAAGGAGCAGGGAGAGAGAGCAGGCATAGGGAGAGAGAGCGGGGAGAGGAAGAGCGAACAGGGCGAGGGAGCGAGCGCAGGCAGAGGGAGAGGGAGCAGGGAGAGGGAGAGAGGGCAGGGAGAGGGAGAGGGAGAGAGCAGGGAGAGAGTGAGGGAGCAGGCAGAGGGAGAGAGAGCAGGGAGAGGGAGAAAGTGCAGGGAGAGGGAGAGAGAGCAGGGAGAGAGAGAGAGATCAGGGAGAGGGAGAGCGAGCGGGGAGAGGGAGAGTGAGCAGGGAGAGTGAGAGGAAGACTGTGCACGGAGAGGGAGAGAGAGCAGGGAAAGGGAGAGCGAGCGGGGAGAGGGAGAGCGAGCAGGGAAAGGGAGAGCGAGCAACGAGAGTGAGAGTGAGCAGGGAGAGTGAGAGAGAGAGCAGGCAGAGGGAGAGAGAGCAGGCAGAGGGAGAGAGAGCAGGGAGAGGGAGAAAGAGCAGGGAGAGGGAGAGGGAACAGGGAGAGGGAGAGCGAGTAGGGAGAGGGAGAGAGAGCAGGGAGAGGGAAAGAGAGCAGGAGAGGGAGTGACAGCAGGGAGAGCGAGCAGGGAGAGGGAGAGAGAGCTGGGAGAGGGAGAGAGAGCTGGGAGATGGAAACAGCAGGGAGAGGGAGAGAGAGAAGGGAGAGGGAGGGAGAGCATAGAGAGGGAAAGAGAGCAGGGAGACGGAGAGAGAGCAGGGAGAGGGAGAGGAAGAAGGAGCAGGGAGAGGGAGAGAGAGCAGGGAAAGGGAGAGCGAGCGGGGAGAAGGAGAGCGAGCAGGGAGAGGGAGAGCGAGCAGGGAGAGTGAGAGCGAGCAGGGAGAGGGAGAGCGAGCAGGGAGAGGGTGAGAGAATAGTGAGAGAGAGCAGGGAGAGAGAGCAGGGAGAGGGAGTGAGAGCAGGGAGAGGGAGAAAGCGCAGGGAGAGGGAGAGAGATTAGGGAGAGGGAGAGGGAGGAGGTTGAGGGAGAGAGAGCAGGCAAAGGGAGAGAGAGGAGGGAGAGGGAGAGCGAGCAGAGGGAGAAGGAGCAGGGAGAGGGAGAGCCAGCAGGGAGTGGGAGAGAGAGTTGGGAGAGGGACAGAGAGCAGGGAGAGGGAGCAGGCAGAGGGAGGGAGAGCAGGGTGAGGGAGAGTGAGCAGGGAGAGGGAGAGATAGGAGGGAGAGGGAGAGCGAGCAGGGAAAGGGAGAGCGAGCAGTGAGAGGGAGAGAGAGCAGGGAAAGGGAGAGAGAGCAGGGAGAGGGAGAGGGAGCATGGAGAGGGAGTGAGAGCAGGGAGAGGGAGAGAGAGCAGGGAGAGGGAGAGAGAGCAGGGAGAGGGAGAGAGAGCAGGGAGAATGTTGAACGTTCCTCCCTCCCCTTCCTCCCCTTCTCCACTCAAACCCCCATCTCTGGAATATTGAGCTTTCGTTCTTCCCCTTCCTCCCCTTCCCCACTCAATTCCTCCTCTCCGGAATGTTAAGCATTCCTTCCACCCCTTCCTCCCCTTCACCTCTCAAATCCCCCTCTCTGGAATGTTGAGCAATCCCCCCTCCACTTCTTCCCATTCATTTCTCAATTCCCCCTCCCTGGAATGTTAAGCAATAGTTCCTCCCCTTCACCTCTCAATTCCCGCTCTCTGGAATATTGAGCATTCCTCCCTCTCCTTCCTCCCCTTCATCTCCCAAATCCGCCTCTCTGGAATGTTGATCAAACATCTTTATGGAAATTTCTCAATCCCCCCCCTGGAATGTTAAGCAATAGTTCCTCCCCTTCACCTCTCAATTCCCGCTCTCTGGAATATTGAGCATTCCTCCCTCTCCTTCCTCCCCTTCATTTCCCAAATCCGCCTCTCTGGAATGTTGATCAAACATCTTTATTAAACGTGTTTGATAAAGATGATGGATGAAAATGTCTGACGAAAATGTTTGATGGAAATGTCTGATGAAAATGTCTGACGTAAATGTTTGATGAAAATATCTAATGAAAATGTCTGACGAAAATGTTTGATGGAAATGTCTGATGAAAATGTCTGACGTAAATGTTTGATGAAAATGTCTAATGAAAATGTCTAATGAAAATGTTTCATGAAAATGTTTGATGAAAATGTTTGATGAAAATGTCTGATGAAAATAATGATTGACAATTGTTCCATGAATTTTTAGTGCTAATGAAGATGTTTCTTGTTTGAAGAGAAGGTTTGAAGGAAAATGTTCCATGAAAATGTTTGGTTTGGGGAGAATATTTTCATCTAACATCCATCAATCATCTTTATCAAACACGTTTAATAAAGATGTTTGATCAAAATGTTTCATGAAAATGTCTGACGAAAATGTGTGATGGAAATGTCTGATGAAAATGTCTGACGAAAATGTTTGGTCAAAAATGTTTCATGACGAATTTTTAGGGCTAATGAAGATGTTTCATGAAGATGTTTGAAGACTGTTAGATGAAAATGTTTAGTTTGGGGGAAATATTTTCATCAAACAATTATCAATCGTCTTTATCAAACACGTTTGATGAAGATGTTTGTTAAAAGGGAGAGCGAGCAGGTAGAAGGAGAGCGAGCACGGAGAGGGAGAGAGAGCAGGGAGAGGGAGAGGGAGCAGGGAGAGGGAGAGATAGCAGGGAGAGGGAGAGAGAGCAGGCAGAGGGAGAGAGAGCAGGCAGAGGGAGAAAGAGCAGGGAGAGGGAGCATGCATAGGGAGAGAAAGCAGGGAGAGGGAGAGAGAGCAGGGAGAGGGAGAGGAAGAAGGAGCAGGGAGAGGGAGAGAGAGGAGGTAAAGGGCGAGCAAGCGGGGAGAGGGAGAGTGAGCAGGGAGAGGGAGCGAGCGCAGGCAGAGGGAGAGGGAGCAGGGAGAGGGAGAGAGAGCAGGCAGAGGGAGAGAGAGCAGGGAGAGGGAGAAGGAGCAGAGAGAGGGAGAGGGAGAGAGAGGGAGAGAGAGCAGGGAGAGAGAGAGGAAGCAGGCAAAGGGAGAGAGAGCAGGGAGAGGGAGAGAGTGCAGGGAGAGGGAGCGAGAGCAGGGAGAGGGAGAGAGAGCAGGGAGAGGGAGAGTGAGCAGGGAGAGTGAGAGCGAGCAGGGAGTGGGAGAGCAGGCACGGAGAGGGAGAGAGAGTAGGGAGAGGTAGCAAGGAGGGGAAGAGAGTGCAGGGAGAGGGATAGAGAGCAGGGAGAGTGAGAAAGAGCAGGGAGAGGGAGAGAGATTAGGGAGAGGGAGAGAGAGAAAGGAGAAGGAGAGTGAGCAGGCAGATGGAGAGCGAGCAGGGAGAGGGAGAGCGAGCAGGGAGAAGGAGAGCGAGCAGGGAGAAGGAGAGGCAGCAGGGAGAGGGAGAGCGAGCAGGGACAGGGAGAGATAGCAGGGAGAGGGTGAGAGAGCAGGGAGAGGGAGAGAGAGCAGGGCTAGGGTGAGAGAGCAGGGAGAGGGAGAGAGAGCAGGGAGAGGGAGAGAGAGCAGGGCGAGGGTGAGAGAGTAGGGAGAGAGAGCAAGGAGAGAGAGCAGGCAGATGGTGAGCGAGCAGGGAGAAGGAGAGCGAGCAGGGAGAAGGAGAGGCAGCAGGGAGAGGGAGAGCGAGCAGGGACAGGGAGAGATAGCAGGGAGAGGGTGAGAGAGCAGGGAGAGGGAGAGAGAGCAGGGCGAGGGTGAGAGAGTAGGGAGAGAGAGCAAGGAGAGAGAGCAGGGAGACGGAGTGAGAGCAGGGAGAGGGAGAAAGCGCAGGGAGAAGGAGAGAAATTAGGGAGAGGGTGAGGGAGGAGGTAGAGGGAGAGAGAGCAGGCAGAGAGAGAGAGCAGGGAGAGGGAGAAAGAGCAGGGAGAGGGAGAGGGAGAGCGAGCAGAGGGAGAAGGAGCAGGGAGAGGGAGAGCCAGCAGGGAGTGGGAGAGAGAGTTGGGAGAGGGACAGAGAGCAGGGAGAGGGAGCAGGTAGAGGGAGGGAGAGCAGGGAGAGGGAGAGTGAGCAGGGAGAGGGAGAGATAGGAGGGAGAGGGAGAGCGAGCAGGGAGAGGGAGAGCGAGCAGTGAGAGGGAGAGAGAGCAGGGAAAGGGAGAGAGAGCAGGGAGAGGGAGAGCGAGCAGGGAGAGGGTGAGAGCGCAGGAGAGGGAGAGAGCAGGGAGAGGGAGAGAGAGCAGGGAGAGGGAGAGGGAGCATGGAGAGGGAGAGAGAGCAGGGAGAGGGAGTGAGAGCAGGGAGAGGGAGAGAGAGCAGGGAGAGGGAGAGAGAGCAGGGAGAATGTTGAACGTTCCACCCTCCCCTTCCTCCCCTTCTCCATTCAAACCCCCATCTCTGGAATATTGAGCTTTCGTTCTTCCCCTTCCTCCCCTTCCCCACTCAATTCCTCCTCTCCGGAATGTTAAGCATTCCTTCCACCCCTTCCTCCCCTTCACCTCTCAAATCCCCCATCTAACATCCATCAATCATCTTTATCAAACACGTTTAATAAAGATGTGTGATCAAAATGTTTGATGAAAATGTCTGACGAAAATGTGTGATGGAAATGTCTGATGAAAATGTCTGACGAAAATATTTGATGAAAATGTTTGATGGAAATGTTTGACTAAAATGTTTGATGAAAATGTCTGTTGAAAATGTTTGATGGAAATGTCTGACGAAAATCTTTGATGAAAATGTCTGACGAAAATGTTTGATGAAAATGTCTGATGAAAATGTTTGATGAAAATGTCTGACGAAAATGTCTGATGAAAATGTTTGATGAAAATGTCTGATGAAAATGTTTGATGAAAATGTTTGATGAAAATGTCTGATGAAAATGTCTGATGAAAATGTTTGATGAAAATGTCTGATGAAAATGTTTGATGAAAATGTCTGACGAAAATGTTTGATGAAAATGTTTGATGAAAATGTCTGACGAAAATGTTTGATGAAAATGTCTGATGAAAATGTTTGATGAAAATGTTTGATGAAAATGTCTGACGAAAATGTCTGATGAAAATGTTTGATGAAAATGTTTGATGAAAATGTTTGATGAAAATGTTTGATGAAAATAATGATGTTTGTCAATTGTTCCATGAATTTTTAGTGCTAATGAAGATGTTTCATGTTTGAAGGAAAATGTTTCATGAAAATTTTTGGTTTGGGGACAATATTTTCATCAAACATCCATCAATCATCTTTATCAAACACGTTTAATAAAGATGTTTGATCAAAGTATTTGATGAAAATATTTGATGAAAATGTTTGATGAAAATATTTGATGAAATTGTTTGAAGATGTTTGGCAATTATTAAACGTGTTTGATAAAGATGATGGATGAAAATGTCTGAGTCTGATGAAAATGTCTGACGTAAATGTTTGATGAGTAGGGAGAGTAGGGAGAGGGAGCGAGCGCAGGCTGAAAGAGAGGGAGCAGGGAGAGGGAGAGAGAGCAGGCAGAGGGAGAGAGAGCAGGCAGAGGGAGAAAGAGCAGGGAGAGGGAGCAGGCATAGGGAGAGAAAGCAGGGAGAAGGAGAGAGAGCAGGGAGAGGGAGAGGAAGAAGGAGGAGAGAGAGGGAGAGAGAGGAGGTAAAGGGAGAGCGAGCGGGGAGAGGGAGCGAGCGCAGGCAGACGGAGAGGGAGCAGGGAGAGGGAGAGAGAGCAGGCAGAGGGAGAGAGAGTAGGCAGAGGGAGAGAGAGCAGGGAGAGGGAGTAGTAGCAGAGAGAGGAAGAGGGAGAGAGAGGGAGAGAGAGCAGGGAGAGAGAGAGATCAGGGAGAGGGAGAGCGAGCGGGGAGAGGGAGAGAGAGCAGGGAGAGGGAGAAGGAGCAGGGAGAGTGAGAGCGAGCAGGGAGTGGGAGAGCAGGCACGGAGAGGGAGAGAGAGGGAGAGAGAGTAGGGAGAGGTAGCAGGGAGGGGAAGAGAGAGCAGGGAGAGGGATAGAGATCAGGGAGAGTGAGAAAGAGCAGGGAGATGGACAGAAATTAGGGAGAGGGAGAGGGAGCAAGGAGAAGGAGAGAGAGCAGGCAGATAGAGAGCGAGCAGGGAGAGGGAGAGCGAGCAGGGAGAGGGAGAGCGAGCAGGGAGAAGGAGAGGCAGCAGGGAGAGGGAGAGCGAGCACGGACAGGGAGAGATAGCAGGGAGAGGGTGAGAGAGCAGGGAGAGGGAGAGAGAGCAGGGCGAGGGTGAGAGAGCAGGGAGAGGGAGAGAGAGCAGGGAGAGGGAGACAGGGCAGAGAGAGGGAGAGAGAGCAGGGAGCGGGAGAGGGAGCAGGGAGATGGAGAGGTAGCAGGGAGAGGGAGTGTGAGCAGGGAAAGGGAGAGGGAGCGGGGAGAGGGAGAGCGAGCAGGGAGAGGGAGAGCGAGCAGGGAGAGTGAGAGCGAGCAGGGAGAAGGAGAGCGAGCACGAAGAGGGGGAGAGAGTAGGGAAACGAAGCAGGGAGAGGGAGAGCGAGCAGGGAGACGGAGAGAGAGCAGGGAGAGGGAGAGCGAGCAGGGAGAGGGAGAGAGAGCAGGGAGAGGGAGAGAGATTGCGGAGAGGGAGACAGGGCAGAGTGAGAGGGCAGAGAGAGGGAGAGGGAGCAGGGAGAGGGAGAGCGAGCAGGGAGAGGGAGAGGAAGCAGGCAGAGGGAGAGCGAGCAGGGAGAGGGAGAGGAAGCAGGCAGAGGGAGAGCGAGCAGGGAGAAGGAGAGAGAGCAGGGAGAGGGAGAGGAAGAAGGAGCAGGGAGAGAGAGCAGGCATAGGGAGAGAGAGCGGGGAGAGGAAGAGCGAACAGGGCGAGGGAGCGAGCGCAGGCAGAGGGAGAGGGAGCAGGGAGAGGGAGAGAGGGCAGGGAGAGGGAGAGGGAGAGAGCAGGGAGAGAGTGAGGGAGCAGGCAGAGGGAGAGAGAGCAGGGAGAGGGAGAAAGTGCAGGGAGAGGGAGAGAGAGCAGGGAGAGAGAGAGAGATCAGGGAGAGGGAGAGCGAGCGGGGAGAGGGAGAGTGAGCAGGGAGAGTGAGAGGAAGACTGTGCACGGAGAGGGAGAGAGAGCAGGGAAAGGGAGAGCGAGCGGGGAGAGGGAGAGCGAGCAGGGAAAGGGAGAGCGAGCAACGAGAGTGAGAGTGAGCAGGGAGAGTGAGAGAGAGAGCAGGCAGAGGGAGAGAGAGCAGGCAGAGGGAGAGAGAGCAGGGAGAGGGAGAAAGAGCAGGGAGAGGGAGAGGGAACAGGGAGAGGGAGAGCGAGTAGGGAGAGGGAGAGAGAGCAGGGAGAGGGAAAGAGAGCAGGAGAGGGAGTGACAGCAGGGAGAGCGAGCAGGGAGAGGGAGAGAGAGCTGGGAGAGGGAGAGAGAGCTGGGAGATGGAAACAGCAGGGAGAGGGAGAGAGAGAAGGGAGAGGGAGGGAGAGCATAGAGAGGGAAAGAGAGCAGGGAGACGGAGAGAGAGCAGGGAGAGGGAGAGGAAGAAGGAGCAGGGAGAGGGAGAGAGAGCAGGGAAAGGGAGAGCGAGCGGGGAGATGGAGAGCGAGCAGGGAGAGGGAGAGCGAGCAGGGAGAGTGAGAGCGAGCAGGGAGAGGGAGAGCGAGCAGGGAGAGGGTGAGAGAATAGTGAGAGAGAGCAGGGAGAGAGAGCAGGGAGAGGGAGTGAGAGCAGGGAGAGGGAGAAAGCGCAGGGAGAGGGAGAGAGATTAGGGAGAGGGAGAGGGAGGAGGTTGAGGGAGAGAGAGCAGGCAAAGGGAGAGAGAGGAGGGAGAGGGAGAGCGAGCAGAGGGAGAAGGAGCAGGGAGAGGGAGAGCCAGCAGGGAGTGGGAGAGAGAGTTGGGAGAGGGACAGAGAGCAGGGAGAGGGAGCAGGCAGAGGGAGGGAGAGCAGGGTGAGGGAGAGTGAGCAGGGAGAGGGAGAGATAGGAGGGAGAGGGAGAGCGAGCAGGGAAAGGGAGAGCGAGCAGTGAGAGGGAGAGAGAGCAGGGAAAGGGAGAGAGAGCAGGGAGAGGGAGAGGGAGCATGGAGAGGGAGTGAGAGCAGGGAGAGGGAGAGAGAGCAGGGAGAGGGAGAGAGAGCAGGGAGAGGGAGAGAGAGCAGGGAGAATGTTGAACGTTCCTCCCTCCCCTTCCTCCCCTTCTCCACTCAAACCCCCATCTCTGGAATATTGAGCTTTCGTTCTTCCCCTTCCTCCCCTTCCCCACTCAATTCCTCCTCTCCGGAATGTTAAGCATTCCTTCCACCCCTTCCTCCCCTTCACCTCTCAAATCCCCCTCTCTGGAATGTTGAGCAATCCCCCCTCCACTTCTTCCCATTCATTTCTCAATTCCCCCTCCCTGGAATGTTAAGCAATAGTTCCTCCCCTTCACCTCTCAATTCCCGCTCTCTGGAATATTGAGCATTCCTCCCTCTCCTTCCTCCCCTTCATCTCCCAAATCCGCCTCTCTGGAATGTTGATCAAACATCTTTATGGAAATTTCTCAATCCCCCCCCTGGAATGTTAAGCAATAGTTCCTCCCCTTCACCTCTCAATTCCCGCTCTCTGGAATATTGAGCATTCCTCCCTCTCCTTCCTCCCCTTCATTTCCCAAATCCGCCTCTCTGGAATGTTGATCAAACATCTTTATTAAACGTGTTTGATAAAGATGATGGATGAAAATGTCTGACGAAAATGTTTGATGAAAATGTTTGATGAAAATGTCTGATGAAAATGTCTGATGAAAATGTTTGATGAAAATGTCTGATGAAAATGTTTGATGAAAATGTCTGACGAAAATGTTTGATGAAAATGTTTGATGAAAATGTCTGACGAAAATGTTTGATGAAAATGTCTGATGAAAATGTTTGATGAAAATGTTTGATGAAAATGTCTGACGAAAATGTCTGATGAAAATGTTTGATGAAAATGTTTGATGAAAATGTTTGATGAAAATGTTTGATGAAAATAATGATGTTTGTCAATTGTTCCATGAATTTTTAGTGCTAATGAAGATGTTTCATGTTTGAAGGAAAATGTTTCATGAAAATTTTTGGTTTGGGGACAATATTTTCATCAAACATCCATCAATCATCTTTATCAAACACGTTTAATAAAGATGTTTGATCAAAGTATTTGATGAAAATATTTGATGAAAATGTTTGATGAAAATATTTGATGAAATTGTTTGAAGATGTTTGGCAATTATTAAACGTGTTTGATAAAGATGATGGATGAAAATGTCTGAGTCTGATGAAAATGTCTGACGTAAATGTTTGATGAGTAGGGAGAGTAGGGAGAGGGAGCGAGCGCAGGCTGAAAGAGAGGGAGCAGGGAGAGGGAGAGAGAGCAGGCAGAGGGAGAGAGAGCAGGCAGAGGGAGAAAGAGCAGGGAGAGGGAGCAGGCATAGGGAGAGAAAGCAGGGAGAAGGAGAGAGAGCAGGGAGAGGGAGAGGAAGAAGGAGGAGAGAGAGGGAGAGAGAGGAGGTAAAGGGAGAGCGAGCGGGGAGAGGGAGCGAGCGCAGGCAGACGGAGAGGGAGCAGGGAGAGGGAGAGAGAGCAGGCAGAGGGAGAGAGAGTAGGCAGAGGGAGAGAGAGCAGGGAGAGGGAGTAGTAGCAGAGAGAGGAAGAGGGAGAGAGAGGGAGAGAGAGCAGGGAGAGAGAGAGAGATCAGGGAGAGGGAGAGCGAGCGGGGAGAGGGAGAGAGAGCAGGGAGAGGGAGAAGGAGCAGGGAGAGTGAGAGCGAGCAGGGAGTGGGAGAGCAGGCACGGAGAGGGAGAGAGAGGGAGAGAGAGTAGGGAGAGGTAGCAGGGAGGGGAAGAGAGAGCAGGGAGAGGGATAGAGATCAGGGAGAGTGAGAAAGAGCAGGGAGATGGACAGAAATTAGGGAGAGGGAGAGGGAGCAAGGAGAAGGAGAGAGAGCAGGCAGATAGAGAGCGAGCAGGGAGAGGGAGAGCGAGCAGGGAGAGGGAGAGCGAGCAGGGAGAAGGAGAGGCAGCAGGGAGAGGGAGAGCGAGCACGGACAGGGAGAGATAGCAGGGAGAGGGTGAGAGAGCAGGGAGAGGGAGAGAGAGCAGGGCGAGGGTGAGAGAGCAGGGAGAGGGAGAGAGAGCAGGGAGAGGGAGACAGGGCAGAGAGAGGGAGAGAGAGCAGGGAGCGGGAGAGGGAGCAGGGAGATGGAGAGGTAGCAGGGAGAGGGAGTGTGAGCAGGGAAAGGGAGAGGGAGCGGGGAGAGGGAGAGCGAGCAGGGAGAGGGAGAGCGAGCAGGGAGAGTGAGAGCGAGCAGGGAGAAGGAGAGCGAGCACGAAGAGGGGGAGAGAGTAGGGAAACGAAGCAGGGAGAGGGAGAGCGAGCAGGGAGACGGAGAGAGAGCAGGGAGAGGGAGAGCGAGCAGGGAGAGGGAGAGAGAGCAGGGAGAGGGAGAGAGATTGCGGAGAGGGAGACAGGGCAGAGTGAGAGGGCAGAGAGAGGGAGAGGGAGCAGGGAGAGGGAGAGCGAGCAGGGAGAGGGAGAGGAAGCAGGCAGAGGGAGAGCGAGCAGGGAGAGGGAGAGGAAGCAGGCAGAGGGAGAGCGAGCAGGGAGAAGGAGAGAGAGCAGGGAGAGGGAGAGGAAGAAGGAGCAGGGAGAGAGAGCAGGCATAGGGAGAGAGAGCGGGGAGAGGAAGAGCGAACAGGGCGAGGGAGCGAGCGCAAGCAGAGGGAGAGGGAGCAGGGAGAGGGAGAGAGGGCAGGGAGAGGGAGAGGGAGAGAGCAGGGAGAGAGTGAGGGAGCAGGCAGAGGGAGAGAGAGCAGGGAGAGGGAGAAAGTGCAGGGAGAGGGAGAGAGAGCAGGGAGAGAGAGAGAGATCAGGGAGAGGGAGAGCGAGCGGGGAGAGGGAGAGTGAGCAGGGAGAGTGAGAGGAAGACTGTGCACGGAGAGGGAGAGAGAGCAGGGAAAGGGAGAGCGAGCGGGGAGAGGGAGAGCGAGCAGGGAAAGGGAGAGCGAGCAACGAGAGTGAGAGTGAGCAGGGAGAGTGAGAGAGAGAGCAGGCAGAGGGAGAGAGAGCAGGCAGAGGGAGAGAGAGCAGGGAGAGGGAGAAAGAGCAGGGAGAGGGAGAGGGAACAGGGAGAGGGAGAGCGAGTAGGGAGAGGGAGAGAGAGCAGGGAGAGGGAAAGAGAGCAGGAGAGGGAGTGACAGCAGGGAGAGCGAGCAGGGAGAGGGAGAGAGAGCTGGGAGAGGGAGAGAGAGCTGGGAGATGGAAACAGCAGGGAGAGGGAGAGAGAGAAGGGAGAGGGAGGGAGAGCATAGAGAGGGAAAGAGAGCAGGGAGACGGAGAGAGAGCAGGGAGAGGGAGAGGAAGAAGGAGCAGGGAGAGGGAGAGAGAGCAGGGAAAGGGAGAGCGAGCGGGGAGAAGGAGAGCGAGCAGGGAGAGGGAGAGCGAGCAGGGAGAGTGAGAGCGAGCAGGGAGAGGGAGAGCGAGCAGGGAGAGGGTGAGAGAATAGTGAGAGAGAGCAGGGAGAGAGAGCAGGGAGAGGGAGTGAGAGCAGGGAGAGGGAGAAAGCGCAGGGAGAGGGAGAGAGATTAGGGAGAGGGAGAGGGAGGAGGTTGAGGGAGAGAGAGCAGGCAAAGGGAGAGAGAGGAGGGAGAGGGAGAGCGAGCAGAGGGAGAAGGAGCAGGGAGAGGGAGAGCCAGCAGGGAGTGGGAGAGAGAGTTGGGAGAGGGACAGAGAGCAGGGAGAGGGAGCAGGCAGAGGGAGGGAGAGCAGGGTGAGGGAGAGTGAGCAGGGAGAGGGAGAGATAGGAGGGAGAGGGAGAGCGAGCAGGGAAAGGGAGAGCGAGCAGTGAGAGGGAGAGAGAGCAGGGAAAGGGAGAGAGAGCAGGGAGAGGGAGAGGGAGCATGGAGAGGGAGTGAGAGCAGGGAGAGGGAGAGAGAGCAGGGAGAGGGAGAGAGAGCAGGGAGAGGGAGAGAGAGCAGGGAGAATGTTGAACGTTCCTCCCTCCCCTTCCTCCCCTTCTCCACTCAAACCCCCATCTCTGGAATATTGAGCTTTCGTTCTTCCCCTTCCTCCCCTTCCCCACTCAATTCCTCCTCTCCGGAATGTTAAGCATTCCTTCCACCCCTTCCTCCCCTTCACCTCTCAAATCCCCCTCTCTGGAATGTTGAGCAATCCCCCCTCCACTTCTTCCCATTCATTTCTCAATTCCCCCTCCCTGGAATGTTAAGCAATAGTTCCTCCCCTTCACCTCTCAATTCCCGCTCTCTGGAATATTGAGCATTCCTCCCTCTCCTTCCTCCCCTTCATCTCCCAAATCCGCCTCTCTGGAATGTTGATCAAACATCTTTATGGAAATTTCTCAATCCCCCCCCTGGAATGTTAAGCAATAGTTCCTCCCCTTCACCTCTCAATTCCCGCTCTCTGGAATATTGAGCATTCCTCCCTCTCCTTCCTCCCCTTCATTTCCCAAATCCGCCTCTCTGGAATGTTGATCAAACATCTTTATTAAACGTGTTTGATAAAGATGATGGATGAAAATGTCTGACGAAAATGTTTGATGGAAATGTCTGATGAAAATGTCTGACGTAAATGTTTGATGAAAATATCTAATGAAAATGTCTGACGAAAATGTTTGATGGAAATGTCTGATGAAAATGTCTGACGTAAATGTTTGATGAAAATGTCTAATGAAAATGTCTAATGAAAATGTTTCATGAAAATGTTTGATGAAAATGTTTGATGAAAATGTCTGATGAAAATAATGATTGACAATTGTTCCATGAATTTTTAGTGCTAATGAAGATGTTTCTTGTTTGAAGAGAAGGTTTGAAGGAAAATGTTCCATGAAAATGTTTGGTTTGGGGAGAATATTTTCATCTAACATCCATCAATCATCTTTATCAAACACGTTTAATAAAGATGTTTGATCAAAATGTTTCATGAAAATGTCTGACGAAAATGTGTGATGGAAATGTCTGATGAAAATGTCTGACGAAAATGTTTGGTCAAAAATGTTTCATGACGAATTTTTAGGGCTAATGAAGATGTTTCATGAAGATGTTTGAAGACTGTTAGATGAAAATGTTTAGTTTGGGGGAAATATTTTCATCAAACAATTATCAATCGTCTTTATCAAACACGTTTGATGAAGATGTTTGTTAAAAGGGAGAGCGAGCAGGTAGAAGGAGAGCGAGCACGGAGAGGGAGAGAGAGCAGGGAGAGGGAGAGGGAGCAGGGAGAGGGAGAGATAGCAGGGAGAGGGAGAGAGAGCAGGCAGAGGGAGAGAGAGCAGGCAGAGGGAGAAAGAGCAGGGAGAGGGAGCAGGCATAGGGAGAGAAAGCAGGGAGAGGGAGAGAGAGCAGGGAGAGGGAGAGGAAGAAGGAGCAGGGAGAGGGAGAGAGAGGAGGTAAAGGGCGAGCAAGCGGGGAGAGGGAGAGTGAGCAGGGAGAGGGAGCGAGCGCAGGCAGAGGGAGAGGGAGCAGGGAGAGGGAGAGAGAGCAGGCAGAGG
The DNA here is from genome assembly GCF_046866305.1 of Octopus bimaculoides. Taxonomy (NCBI): domain Eukaryota; kingdom Metazoa; phylum Mollusca; class Cephalopoda; order Octopoda; family Octopodidae; genus Octopus; species Octopus bimaculoides. The sequence goes on along the minus strand of NC_142940.1, from coordinate 8,941,796 downwards.
GAGAGAGAGCAGGGAGAGGGAGAAGGAGCAGAGAGAGGGAGAGGGAGAGAGAGGGAGAGAGAGCAGGGAGAGAGAGAGGAAGCAGGCAAAGGGAGAGAGAGCAGGGAGAGGGAGAGAGTGCAGGGAGAGGGAGCGAGAGCAGGGAGAGGGAGAGAGAGCAGGGAGAGGGAGAGTGAGCAGGGAGAGTGAGAGCGAGCAGGGAGTGGGAGAGCAGGCACGGAGAGGGAGAGAGAGTAGGGAGAGGTAGCAAGGAGGGGAAGAGAGTGCAGGGAGAGGGATAGAGAGCAGGGAGAGTGAGAAAGAGCAGGGAGAGGGAGAGAGATTAGGGAGAGGGAGAGAGAGAAAGGAGAAGGAGAGTGAGCAGGCAGATGGAGAGCGAGCAGGGAGAGGGAGAGCGAGCAGGGAGAAGGAGAGCGAGCAGGGAGAAGGAGAGGCAGCAGGGAGAGGGAGAGCGAGCAGGGACAGGGAGAGATAGCAGGGAGAGGGTGAGAGAGCAGGGAGAGGGAGAGAGAGCAGGGCTAGGGTGAGAGAGCAGGGAGAGGGAGAGAGAGCAGGGAGAGGGAGAGAGAGCAGGGCGAGGGTGAGAGAGTAGGGAGAGAGAGCAAGGAGAGAGAGCAGGCAGATGGTGAGCGAGCAGGGAGAAGGAGAGCGAGCAGGGAGAAGGAGAGGCAGCAGGGAGAGGGAGAGCGAGCAGGGACAGGGAGAGATAGCAGGGAGAGGGTGAGAGAGCAGGGAGAGGGAGAGAGAGCAGGGCGAGGGTGAGAGAGTAGGGAGAGAGAGCAAGGAGAGAGAGCAGGGAGACGGAGTGAGAGCAGGGAGAGGGAGAAAGCGCAGGGAGAAGGAGAGAAATTAGGGAGAGGGTGAGGGAGGAGGTAGAGGGAGAGAGAGCAGGCAGAGAGAGAGAGCAGGGAGAGGGAGAAAGAGCAGGGAGAGGGAGAGGGAGAGCGAGCAGAGGGAGAAGGAGCAGGGAGAGGGAGAGCCAGCAGGGAGTGGGAGAGAGAGTTGGGAGAGGGACAGAGAGCAGGGAGAGGGAGCAGGTAGAGGGAGGGAGAGCAGGGAGAGGGAGAGTGAGCAGGGAGAGGGAGAGATAGGAGGGAGAGGGAGAGCGAGCAGGGAGAGGGAGAGCGAGCAGTGAGAGGGAGAGAGAGCAGGGAAAGGGAGAGAGAGCAGGGAGAGGGAGAGCGAGCAGGGAGAGGGTGAGAGCGCAGGAGAGGGAGAGAGCAGGGAGAGGGAGAGAGAGCAGGGAGAGGGAGAGGGAGCATGGAGAGGGAGAGAGAGCAGGGAGAGGGAGTGAGAGCAGGGAGAGGGAGAGAGAGCAGGGAGAGGGAGAGAGAGCAGGGAGAATGTTGAACGTTCCACCCTCCCCTTCCTCCCCTTCTCCATTCAAACCCCCATCTCTGGAATATTGAGCTTTCGTTCTTCCCCTTCCTCCCCTTCCCCACTCAATTCCTCCTCTCCGGAATGTTAAGCATTCCTTCCACCCCTTCCTCCCCTTCACCTCTCAAATCCCCCATCTAACATCCATCAATCATCTTTATCAAACACGTTTAATAAAGATGTGTGATCAAAATGTTTGATGAAAATGTCTGACGAAAATGTGTGATGGAAATGTCTGATGAAAATGTCTGACGAAAATATTTGATGAAAATGTTTGATGGAAATGTTTGACTAAAATGTTTGATGAAAATGTCTGTTGAAAATGTTTGATGGAAATGTCTGACGAAAATCTTTGATGAAAATGTCTGACGAAAATGTTTGATGAAAATGTCTGATGAAAATGTTTGATGAAAATGTCTGACGAAAATGTCTGATGAAAATGTTTGATGAAAATGTCTGATGAAAATGTTTGATGAAAATGTTTGATGAAAATGTCTGATGAAAATGTCTGATGAAAATGTTTGATGAAAATGTCTGACGAAAATGTTTGATGAAAATGTCTGATGAAAATGTCTGATGAAAATGTTTGATGAAAATGTCTGATGAAAATGTTTGATGAAAATGTCTGACGAAAATGTTTGATGAAAATGTTTGATGAAAATGTCTGACGAAAATGTTTGATGAAAATGTCTGATGAAAATGTTTGATGAAAATGTTTGATGAAAATGTCTGACGAAAATGTCTGATGAAAATGTTTGATGAAAATGTTTGATGAAAATGTTTGATGAAAATGTTTGATGAAAATAATGATGTTTGTCAATTGTTCCATGAATTTTTAGTGCTAATGAAGATGTTTCATGTTTGAAGGAAAATGTTTCATGAAAATTTTTGGTTTGGGGACAATATTTTCATCAAACATCCATCAATCATCTTTATCAAACACGTTTAATAAAGATGTTTGATCAAAGTATTTGATGAAAATATTTGATGAAAATGTTTGATGAAAATATTTGATGAAATTGTTTGAAGATGTTTGGCAATTATTAAACGTGTTTGATAAAGATGATGGATGAAAATGTCTGAGTCTGATGAAAATGTCTGACGTAAATGTTTGATGAGTAGGGAGAGTAGGGAGAGGGAGCGAGCGCAGGCTGAAAGAGAGGGAGCAGGGAGAGGGAGAGAGAGCAGGCAGAGGGAGAGAGAGCAGGCAGAGGGAGAAAGAGCAGGGAGAGGGAGCAGGCATAGGGAGAGAAAGCAGGGAGAAGGAGAGAGAGCAGGGAGAGGGAGAGGAAGAAGGAGGAGAGAGAGGGAGAGAGAGGAGGTAAAGGGAGAGCGAGCGGGGAGAGGGAGCGAGCGCAGGCAGACGGAGAGGGAGCAGGGAGAGGGAGAGAGAGCAGGCAGAGGGAGAGAGAGTAGGCAGAGGGAGAGAGAGCAGGGAGAGGGAGTAGTAGCAGAGAGAGGAAGAGGGAGAGAGAGGGAGAGAGAGCAGGGAGAGAGAGAGAGATCAGGGAGAGGGAGAGCGAGCGGGGAGAGGGAGAGAGAGCAGGGAGAGGGAGAAGGAGCAGGGAGAGTGAGAGCGAGCAGGGAGTGGGAGAGCAGGCACGGAGAGGGAGAGAGAGGGAGAGAGAGTAGGGAGAGGTAGCAGGGAGGGGAAGAGAGAGCAGGGAGAGGGATAGAGATCAGGGAGAGTGAGAAAGAGCAGGGAGATGGACAGAAATTAGGGAGAGGGAGAGGGAGCAAGGAGAAGGAGAGAGAGCAGGCAGATAGAGAGCGAGCAGGGAGAGGGAGAGCGAGCAGGGAGAGGGAGAGCGAGCAGGGAGAAGGAGAGGCAGCAGGGAGAGGGAGAGCGAGCACGGACAGGGAGAGATAGCAGGGAGAGGGTGAGAGAGCAGGGAGAGGGAGAGAGAGCAGGGCGAGGGTGAGAGAGCAGGGAGAGGGAGAGAGAGCAGGGAGAGGGAGACAGGGCAGAGAGAGGGAGAGAGAGCAGGGAGCGGGAGAGGGAGCAGGGAGATGGAGAGGTAGCAGGGAGAGGGAGTGTGAGCAGGGAAAGGGAGAGGGAGCGGGGAGAGGGAGAGCGAGCAGGGAGAGGGAGAGCGAGCAGGGAGAGTGAGAGCGAGCAGGGAGAAGGAGAGCGAGCACGAAGAGGGGGAGAGAGTAGGGAAACGAAGCAGGGAGAGGGAGAGCGAGCAGGGAGACGGAGAGAGAGCAGGGAGAGGGAGAGCGAGCAGGGAGAGGGAGAGAGAGCAGGGAGAGGGAGAGAGATTGCGGAGAGGGAGACAGGGCAGAGTGAGAGGGCAGAGAGAGGGAGAGGGAGCAGGGAGAGGGAGAGCGAGCAGGGAGAGGGAGAGGAAGCAGGCAGAGGGAGAGCGAGCAGGGAGAGGGAGAGGAAGCAGGCAGAGGGAGAGCGAGCAGGGAGAAGGAGAGAGAGCAGGGAGAGGGAGAGGAAGAAGGAGCAGGGAGAGAGAGCAGGCATAGGGAGAGAGAGCGGGGAGAGGAAGAGCGAACAGGGCGAGGGAGCGAGCGCAGGCAGAGGGAGAGGGAGCAGGGAGAGGGAGAGAGGGCAGGGAGAGGGAGAGGGAGAGAGCAGGGAGAGAGTGAGGGAGCAGGCAGAGGGAGAGAGAGCAGGGAGAGGGAGAAAGTGCAGGGAGAGGGAGAGAGAGCAGGGAGAGAGAGAGAGATCAGGGAGAGGGAGAGCGAGCGGGGAGAGGGAGAGTGAGCAGGGAGAGTGAGAGGAAGACTGTGCACGGAGAGGGAGAGAGAGCAGGGAAAGGGAGAGCGAGCGGGGAGAGGGAGAGCGAGCAGGGAAAGGGAGAGCGAGCAACGAGAGTGAGAGTGAGCAGGGAGAGTGAGAGAGAGAGCAGGCAGAGGGAGAGAGAGCAGGCAGAGGGAGAGAGAGCAGGGAGAGGGAGAAAGAGCAGGGAGAGGGAGAGGGAACAGGGAGAGGGAGAGCGAGTAGGGAGAGGGAGAGAGAGCAGGGAGAGGGAAAGAGAGCAGGAGAGGGAGTGACAGCAGGGAGAGCGAGCAGGGAGAGGGAGAGAGAGCTGGGAGAGGGAGAGAGAGCTGGGAGATGGAAACAGCAGGGAGAGGGAGAGAGAGAAGGGAGAGGGAGGGAGAGCATAGAGAGGGAAAGAGAGCAGGGAGACGGAGAGAGAGCAGGGAGAGGGAGAGGAAGAAGGAGCAGGGAGAGGGAGAGAGAGCAGGGAAAGGGAGAGCGAGCGGGGAGAAGGAGAGCGAGCAGGGAGAGGGAGAGCGAGCAGGGAGAGTGAGAGCGAGCAGGGAGAGGGAGAGCGAGCAGGGAGAGGGTGAGAGAATAGTGAGAGAGAGCAGGGAGAGAGAGCAGGGAGAGGGAGTGAGAGCAGGGAGAGGGAGAAAGCGCAGGGAGAGGGAGAGAGATTAGGGAGAGGGAGAGGGAGGAGGTTGAGGGAGAGAGAGCAGGCAAAGGGAGAGAGAGGAGGGAGAGGGAGAGCGAGCAGAGGGAGAAGGAGCAGGGAGAGGGAGAGCCAGCAGGGAGTGGGAGAGAGAGTTGGGAGAGGGACAGAGAGCAGGGAGAGGGAGCAGGCAGAGGGAGGGAGAGCAGGGTGAGGGAGAGTGAGCAGGGAGAGGGAGAGATAGGAGGGAGAGGGAGAGCGAGCAGGGAAAGGGAGAGCGAGCAGTGAGAGGGAGAGAGAGCAGGGAAAGGGAGAGAGAGCAGGGAGAGGGAGAGGGAGCATGGAGAGGGAGTGAGAGCAGGGAGAGGGAGAGAGAGCAGGGAGAGGGAGAGAGAGCAGGGAGAGGGAGAGAGAGCAGGGAGAATGTTGAACGTTCCTCCCTCCCCTTCCTCCCCTTCTCCACTCAAACCCCCATCTCTGGAATATTGAGCTTTCGTTCTTCCCCTTCCTCCCCTTCCCCACTCAATTCCTCCTCTCCGGAATGTTAAGCATTCCTTCCACCCCTTCCTCCCCTTCACCTCTCAAATCCCCCTCTCTGGAATGTTGAGCAATCCCCCCTCCACTTCTTCCCATTCATTTCTCAATTCCCCCTCCCTGGAATGTTAAGCAATAGTTCCTCCCCTTCACCTCTCAATTCCCGCTCTCTGGAATATTGAGCATTCCTCCCTCTCCTTCCTCCCCTTCATCTCCCAAATCCGCCTCTCTGGAATGTTGATCAAACATCTTTATGGAAATTTCTCAATCCCCCCCCTGGAATGTTAAGCAATAGTTCCTCCCCTTCACCTCTCAATTCCCGCTCTCTGGAATATTGAGCATTCCTCCCTCTCCTTCCTCCCCTTCATTTCCCAAATCCGCCTCTCTGGAATGTTGATCAAACATCTTTATTAAACGTGTTTGATAAAGATGATGGATGAAAATGTCTGACGAAAATGTTTGATGGAAATGTCTGATGAAAATGTCTGACGTAAATGTTTGATGAAAATATCTAATGAAAATGTCTGACGAAAATGTTTGATGGAAATGTCTGATGAAAATGTCTGACGTAAATGTTTGATGAAAATGTCTAATGAAAATGTCTAATGAAAATGTTTCATGAAAATGTTTGATGAAAATGTTTGATGAAAATGTCTGATGAAAATAATGATTGACAATTGTTCCATGAATTTTTAGTGCTAATGAAGATGTTTCTTGTTTGAAGAGAAGGTTTGAAGGAAAATGTTCCATGAAAATGTTTGGTTTGGGGAGAATATTTTCATCTAACATCCATCAATCATCTTTATCAAACACGTTTAATAAAGATGTTTGATCAAAATGTTTCATGAAAATGTCTGACGAAAATGTGTGATGGAAATGTCTGATGAAAATGTCTGACGAAAATGTTTGGTCAAAAATGTTTCATGACGAATTTTTAGGGCTAATGAAGATGTTTCATGAAGATGTTTGAAGACTGTTAGATGAAAATGTTTAGTTTGGGGGAAATATTTTCATCAAACAATTATCAATCGTCTTTATCAAACACGTTTGATGAAGATGTTTGTTAAAAGGGAGAGCGAGCAGGTAGAAGGAGAGCGAGCACGGAGAGGGAGAGAGAGCAGGGAGAGGGAGAGGGAGCAGGGAGAGGGAGAGATAGCAGGGAGAGGGAGAGAGAGCAGGCAGAGGGAGAGAGAGCAGGCAGAGGGAGAAAGAGCAGGGAGAGGGAGCAGGCATAGGGAGAGAAAGCAGGGAGAGGGAGAGAGAGCAGGGAGAGGGAGAGGAAGAAGGAGCAGGGAGAGGGAGAGAGAGGAGGTAAAGGGCGAGCAAGCGGGGAGAGGGAGAGTGAGCAGGGAGAGGGAGCGAGCGCAGGCAGAGGGAGAGGGAGCAGGGAGAGGGAGAGAGAGCAGGCAGAGGGAGAGAGAGCAGGGAGAGGGAGAAGGAGCAGAGAGAGGGAGAGGGAGAGAGAGGGAGAGAGAGCAGGGAGAGAGAGAGGAAGCAGGCAAAGGGAGAGAGAGCAGGGAGAGGGAGAGAGTGCAGGGAGAGGGAGCGAGAGCAGGGAGAGGGAGAGAGAGCAGGGAGAGGGAGAGTGAGCAGGGAGAGTGAGAGCGAGCAGGGAGTGGGAGAGCAGGCACGGAGAGGGAGAGAGAGTAGGGAGAGGTAGCAAGGAGGGGAAGAGAGTGCAGGGAGAGGGATAGAGAGCAGGGAGAGTGAGAAAGAGCAGGGAGAGGGAGAGAGATTAGGGAGAGGGAGAGAGAGAAAGGAGAAGGAGAGTGAGCAGGCAGATGGAGAGCGAGCAGGGAGAGGGAGAGCGAGCAGGGAGAAGGAGAGCGAGCAGGGAGAAGGAGAGGCAGCAGGGAGAGGGAGAGCGAGCAGGGACAGGGAGAGATAGCAGGGAGAGGGTGAGAGAGCAGGGAGAGGGAGAGAGAGCAGGGCTAGGGTGAGAGAGCAGGGAGAGGGAGAGAGAGCAGGGAGAGGGAGAGAGAGCAGAGAGAGGGAGAGAGTGCAGGGAGCGGGAGAGGGTGCAGGGAGTTGGAGAGGTAGCAGGGAGAGGGAGTGTGAGCAGGGAAAGGCAGAGGGATCGGGGAGAGGGAGAGCGAGCAGGGAGAGGGAGAGCGAACAGGGAGAGTGAGAGCGAGCAGGTGAGGGAGAGAGAGCAGGTAGGGGGAGAGCGAGCAGCGAGAGAGAGAGCGAGCAGAGAGAGGGAGAGTGCGAGTGAGAGAGAGCAGGAGAGGGAGTGAGACCAGGGAGAGGGAGAGCGAGCAGGGAGAGGGAGAGAGAGCAGGGAGAGGAAGAAGGAGCAGGGAGAGGGAGAGCGAGCAGGGAGAGGGAGAGAGAGCAGGGAGAGGGAGAGCGAGCAGGGAGAGGGAGAGAGAGCAGGGAGAGGGAGAAGGAGCAGGGAGAGGGAGAAAGACCAGGGTGAGGGAGAGAGATTACGGAGAGGGAGACGGAGCAGAGTGAGGGAGCAGATCGAGGGAGAGCGAGCAGGGAGAGGGAGAGGAAGCAGGCAGAGGGAGAGCGAGCAGGGAGAAGGAGAGGGAGCAGCGACCTAACCCTAACCCTAACCCTAACCCTAACCCTAACCCTAACCCTAACCCTAACCCTAACCCTAACCCTAAGGAAGAGCGAGCAGGGCGAGGGAGCGAGAGCAGGCAGAGGGAGAGGGTGCAGGCAGAGGGAGAGAGAGCAGGCAGAGGGAGAGAGAGCAAGGAGATGGAGAAAGAGCAGGGAGAGGGAGAGAGAGAGCAGGGAGAGAGAGAGCAGGGAGAGAGAGAGATCAGGGAGAGGGAGAGCGAGCGGGGAGAGGGAGAGAGAGCAGGGAGAGGGAGAGTGAGCAGGGAGATTGAGAGGAAGAAGGAGCACGGAGAGGGAGAGAGCTGGGAGAGGGAGAGAGCAGGGAGATGGAGAGAGAGCAGGGAGAGGGAGGTAGAGCAGGGAGAGGGAGTGAGAGCAGGGAGAGGAGAGAGAGCAGGGAGATGGAGAGAGAGCAGGGAGAGGGAGAGGAAGAAGGAGCAAAGAGAGGGAGAGAGAGCAGGGAAAGGGAGAGCGAGCGGGGAGAGGGAGAGCGAGGAGGCCGAGGGAGAGCGAGCAGGGAGAGTGAGAGCGAGCAGGGAGAGTGAGAGAGAGCAGGGAGAGGGAGAGAGAGCAGGCGGAGGGAGAGAGAGCAGGGAGAGGGAGAAAGAGCAGGGAGAGGGAGAGGGAACAGGGAGAGGGAGAGCGAGTAGGGAGAGGGAGAGAGAGGAGGGAGAGGGAAAGAGAGCAGGGAGAGGGAGGGAGAGGGAGGGAGAGCAGGGAGAGGGAGCAGGGAGAGGGAGCAGGGAGAGGGAGACAGCAGGGAGAGCGAGCAGGGAGAGTGAGAGAGTGCAGGGAGAGTGAGAGAGAGCAGGAGAGGGAGTGACAGCAGGGAGAGCGAGCAGGGAGAGGGAGAGAGAGCTGGGAGAGGGAGAGAGAGCTGGGAGAGGGAGAGAGAGCTGGGAGAGGGAGACAGCAGGGAGAGGGAGAGAGAGAAGGGAGAGGGAGGGAGAGCATAGAGAGGGAAAGAGAGCAGGGAGACGGAGAGAGAGCAGGGAGAGGGAGAGAGAGCAGAGAGAGGGAGAGGAAGAAGGAGCAGGGAGAGGGAGAGAGAGCAGGGAAAGGGAGAGCGAGCGGGGAGAAGGAGAGCGAGCAGGGAGAGGGAGAGCGAGCAGGGAGAGTGAGAGCGAGCAGGGAGAGGGAGTGCGAGCAGGGAGAGGGAGAGAGAGTAGGGAGAGAGAGCAGGGAGAGAGAGCAGGGAGAGGGAGTGAGAGCAGGGAGAGGGAGAAAGCGCAGGGAGAGGGAGAGAGATTAGGGAGAGGGAGAGGGAGGAGGTAGAGGGAGAGAGAGCAGGCAGAGGGAGAGAGAGAGCAGGGAGAGGGAGAAAGAGCAGGGAGAGGGAGAGGGAACAGGGAGAGGGAGAGCGAGCAGAGGGAGAGCGAGCAGGGAGAGGGAGAGCCAGCAGGGAGTGGGAGAGAGAGTTGGGAGAGGGACAGAGAGCAGGGAGAGGGAGCAGGCAGAGGGAGGGAGAGCAGGGAGAGGGAGAGTGAACAGGGAGAGGGAGAGATAGGACGGAGAGGGAGAGCGAGCAGGGAAAGGGAGAGCGAGCAGTGAGAGGGAGAGAGAGCAGGGAAAGGGAGAGAGAGCAGGGAGAGGGAGAGGGAGCATGGAGAGGGAGAGAGAGCAGGGAGAGGGAGTGAGAGCAGGGAGAGGGAGAGAGAGGAGGGAGAGGGAGAGAGAGCAGGGAGAGGGAGAGAGAGGAGGGAGAGGGAGAGAGAGCAGGGAGAGGGAGAGAGAGCAGGGAGAGGGAGAGAGAGCAGGGAGAGGGAGAGAGAGCAGGGAGAGGGAGAGAGAGCAGGGAGAGGGAGAGAGAGCAGGGAGAACGTTGAACGTTCCTCCCTCCCCTTCCTCCCCTTCTCCACTCAAACCCCCATCTCTGGAATATTGAGCTTTCGTTCTTCCCCTTCCTCCCCTTCCCCACTCAATTCCTCCTCTCCGGAATGTTAAGCATTCCTTCCACCCCTTCCTCCCCTTCACCTCTCAAATCCCCCTCTCTGGAATGTTGAGCAATCCCCCCTCCACTTCTTCCCCTTCATTTCTCAATTCCCCCTCCCTGGAATGTTAAGCAATAGTTCCTCCCCTTCACCTCTCAATTCCCGCTCTCTGGAATATTGAGCATTCCTCCCTCTCCTTCCTCCCCTTCATCTCCCAAATCCGCCTCTCTGGAATGTTGATCAAACATCTTTATGGAAATTTCTCAATCCCCCCCCGTGGAATGTTAAGCAATAGTTCCTCCCCTTCACCTCTCAATTCCCGCTCTCTGGAATATTGAGCATTCCTCCCTCTCCTTCCTCCCCTTCATCTCCCAAATCCACCTCTCTGGAATGTTGATCAAACATCTTTATTAAACGTGTTTGATAAAGATGATGGATGAAAATGTCTGACGAAAATGTTTGATGGAAATGTCTGATGAAAATGTCTGACGTAAATGTTTGATGAAAATGTCTAATGAAAATGTCTGACGAAAATGTTTGATGGAAATGTCTGATGAAAATGTCTGATGAAAATAATGATGTTTGTCAATTGTTCCATGAATTTTTAGTGCTAATGAAGATGTTTCTTGTTTGAAGAGAAGGTTTGAAGGAAAATGTTCCATGAAAATGTTTGGTTTGGGGAGAATATTTTCATCTAACATCCATCAATCATCTTTATCAAACACGTTTAATAAAGATGTTTGATCAAAATGTTTCATGAAAATGTCTGACGAAAATGTGTGATGGAAATGTCTGATGAAAATGTCTGACGAAAATGTTTGATGAAAATGTTTGATGAAAATAATGATGTTTGTCAATTGTTCCATGAATTTTTAGTGCTAATGAAGATGTTTCATGTTTGAAGGAAAATGTTTCATGAAAATTTTTGGTTTGGGGACAATATTTTCATCAAACATCCATCAATCATCTTTATCAAACACGTTTAATAAAGATGTTTGATCAAAGTATTTGATGAAAATATTTGATGAAAATGTTTGATGAAAATATTTGATGAAATTGTTTGAAGATGTTTGGCAATTATTAAACGTGTTTGATAAAGATGATGGATGAAAATGTCTGAGTCTGATGAAAATGTCTGACGTAAATGTTTGATGAGTAGGGAGAGTAGGGAGAGGGAGCGAGCGCAGGCTGAAAGAGAGGGAGCAGGGAGAGGGAGAGAGAGCAGGCAGAGGGAGAGAGAGCAGGCAGAGGGAGAAAGAGCAGGGAGAGGGAGCAGGCATAGGGAGAGAAAGCAGGGAGAAGGAGAGAGAGCAGGGAGAGGGAGAGGAAGAAGGAGCAGAGAGAGGGAGAGAGAGGAGGTAAAGGGAGAGCGAGCGGGGAGAGGGAGCGAGCGCAGGCAGACGGAGAGGGAGCAAGGAGAGGGAGAGAGAGCAGGCAGAGGGAGAGAGAGCAGGCAGAGGGAGAGAGAGCAGGGAGAGGGAGTAGTAGCAGAGAGAGGAAGAGGGAGAGAGAGGGAGAGAGAGCAGGGAGAGAGAGAGAGATCAGGGAGAGGGAGAGCGAGCGGGGAGAGGGAGAGAGAGCTGGGAGAGGGAGAGGGAGCAAGGAGAAGGAGAGAGAGCAGGCAGATAGAGAGCGAGCAGGGAGAGGGAGAGCGAGCAGGGAGAGGGAGAGCGAGCAGGGAGAAGGAGAGGCAGCAGGGAGAGGGAGAGCGAGCACGGACAGGGAGAGATAGCAGGGAGAGGGTGAGAGAGCAGGGAGAGGGAGAGAGAGCAGGGCGAGGGTGAGAGAGCAGGGAGAGGGAGAGAGAGCAGGGAGAGGGAGACAGAGCAGAGAGAGGGAGAGAGAGCAGGGAGCGGGAGAGGGAGCAGGGAGATGGAGAGGTAGCAGGGAGAGGGAGTGTGAGCAGGGAAAGGGAGAGGGAGCGGGGAGAGGGAGAGCGAGCAGGGAGAGGGAGAGCGAGCAGGGAGAGGGAGAGCGAGCAGGGAGAAGGAGAGCGAGCACGAAGAGGGGGAGAGAGTAGGGAAACGAAGCAGGGAGAGGGAGAGCGAGCAGGGAGACGGAGAGAGAGCAGGGAGAGGGAGAGCGAGCAGGGAGAGGGAGAGCGAGCAGGGAGAGGGAGAGCGAGCAGGGAGAGGGAGAGGAAGCAGGCAGAGGGAGAGCGAGCAGGGAGAGGGAGAGGAAGCAGGCAGAGGGAGAGCGAGCAGGGAGAAGGAGAGAGAGCAGGGAGAGGGAGAGGAAGAAGGAGCAGGGAGAGAGAGCAGGCATAGGGAGAGAGAGCAGGCATAGGGAGAGAGAGCGGGGAGAGGAAGAGCGAACAGGGCGAGGGAGCGAGCGCAGGCAGAGGGAGAGGGAGCAGGGAGAGGGAGAGAGAGCAGGGAGAGGGAGAAAGTGCAGGGAGAGGGAGAGAGAGCAGGGAGAGAGAGAGAGATCAGGGAGAGGGAGAGCGAGCGGGGAGAGGGAGAGTGAGCAGGGAGAGTGAGAGGAAGACTGTGCACGGAGAGGGAGAGAGAGCAGGGAAAGGGAGAGCGAGCGGGGAGAGGGAGAGCGAGCAGGGAAAGGGAGAGCGAGCAACGAGAGTGAGAGTGAGCAGGGAGAGTGAGAGAGAGAGCAGGCAGAGGGAGAGAGAGCAGGCAGAGGGAGAGAGAGCAGGGAGAGGGAGAAAGAGCAGGGAGAGGGAGAGGGAACAGGGAGAGGGAGAGCGAGTAGGGAAAGGGAGAGAGAGCAGGGAGAGGGAAAGAGAGCAGGAGAGGGAGTGACAGCAGGGAGAGCGAGCAGGGAGAGGGAGAGAGAGCTGGGAGAGGGAGAGAGAGCTGGGAGATGGAAACAGCAGGGAGAGGGAGAGAGAGAAGGGAGAGGGAGGGAGAGCATAGAGAGGGAAAGAGAGCAGGGAGACGGAGAGAGAGCAGGGAGAGGGAGAGAGAGCAGAGAGAGGGAGAGGAAGAAGGAGCAGGGAGAGGGAGAGAGAGCAGGGAAAGGGAGAGCGAGCGGGGAGAAGGAGAGCGAGCAGGGAGAGGGAGAGCGAGCAGGGAGAGTGAGAGCGAGCAGGGAGAGGGAGAGCGAGCAGGGAGAGGGTGAGAGAATAGTGAGAGAGAGCAGGGAGAGAGAGCAGGGAGAGGGAGTGAGAGCAGGGAGAGGGAGAAAGCGCAGGGAGAGGGAGAGAGATTAGGGAGAGGGAGAGGGAGGAGGTTGAGGGAGAGAGAGCAGGCAAAGGGAGAGAGAGTAGGGAGAGGGAGAGCGAGCAGAGGGAGAAGGAGCAGGGAGAGGGAGAGCCAGCAGGGAGTGGGAGAGAGAGTTGGGAGAGGGACAGAGAGCAGGGAGAGGGAGCAGGCAGAGGGAGGGAGAGCAGGGAGAGGGAGAGTGAGCAGGGAGAGGGAGAGATAGGAGGGAGAGGGAGAGCGAGCAGGGAAAGGGAGAGCGAGCAGTGAGAGGGAGAGAGAGCAGGGAAAGGGAGAGAGAGCAGGGAGAGGGAGAGGGAGCATGGAGAGGGAGTGAGAGCAGGGAGAGGGAGAGAGAGCAGGGAGAGGGAGAGAGAGCAGGGAGAGGGAGAGAGAGCAGGGAGAATGTTGAACGTTCCTCCCTCCCCTTCCTCCCCTTCTCCACTCAAACCCCCATCTCTGGAATATTGAGCTTTCGTTCTTCCCCTTCCTCCCCTTCCCCACTCAATTCCTCCTCTCCGGAATGTTAAGCATTCCTTCCACCCCTTCCTCCCCTTCACCTCACAAATCCCCCTCTCTGGAATGTTGAGCAATCCCCCCTCCACTTCTTCCCCTTCATTTCTCAATTCCCCCTCCCTGGAATGTTAAGCAATAGTTCCTCCCCTTCACCTCTCAATTCCCGCTCTCTGGAATATTGAGCATTCCTCCCTCTCCTTCCTCCCCTTCATCTCCCAAATCCGCCTCTCTGGAATGTTGATCAAACATCTTTATGGAAATTTCTCAATCCCCCCCCCTGGAATGTTAAGCAATAGTTCCTCCCCTTCACCTCTCAATTCCCGCTCTCTGGAATATTGAGCATTCCTCCCTCTCCTTCCTCCCCTTCATCTCCCAAATCCGCCTCTCTGGAATGTTGATCAAACATCTTTATTAAACGTGTTTGATAAAGATGATGGATGAAAATGTCTGACGAAAATGTTTGATGGAAATGTCTGATGAAAATGTCTGACGTAAATGTTTGATGAAAATGTCTAATGAAAATGTCTGACGAAAATGTTTGATGGAAATGTCTGATGAAAATGTCTGACGTAAATGTTTGATGAAAATGTCTAATGAAAATGTCTAATGAAAATGTTTCATGAAAATGTTTGATGAAAATGTTTGATGAAAATGTCTGATGAAAATAATGATTGACAATTGTTCCATGAATTTTTAGTGCTAATGAAGATGTTTCTTGTTTGAAGAGAAGGTTTGAAGGAAAATGTTCCATGAAAATGTTTGGTTTGGGGAGAATATTTTCATCTAACATCCATCAATCATCTTTATCAAACACGTTTAATAAAGATGTTTGATCAAAATGTTTCATGAAAATGTCTGACGAAAATGTGTGATGGAAATGTCTGATGAAAACGTCTGACGAAAATGTTTGGTCAAAAATGTTTCATGACGAATTTTTAGGGCTAATGAAGATGTTTCATGAAGATGTTTGAAGACTGTTAGATGAAAATGTTTAGTTTGGGGGAAATATTTTCATCAAACAATTATCAATCGTCTTTATCAAACACGTTTGATGAAGATGTTTGTTAAAAGGGAGAGCGAGCAGGTAGAAGGAGAGCGAGAACGGAGAGGGAGAGAGAGCAGGGAGAGGGAGAGGGAGCAGGGAGAGGGAGAGATAGCAGGGAGAGGGAGAGAGAGCAGGCAGAGGGAGAGAGAGCAGGCAGAGGGAGAAAGAGCAGGGAGAGGGAGCAGGCATAGGGAGAGAAAGCAGGGAGAGGGAGAGAGAGCAGGGAGAGGGAGAGGAAGAAGGAGCAGGGAGAGGGAGAGAGAGGAGGTAAAGGGCGAGCAAGCGGGGAGAGGGAGAGTGAGCAGGGGAGAGGGAGCGAGCGCAGGCAGAGGGAGAGGGAGCAGTGAGAGGGAGAGAGAGCAGGCAGAGGGAGAGAGAGCAGGGAGAGGGAGAAGGAGCAGAGAGAGGGAGAGGGAGAGAGAGGGAGAGAGAGCAGGGAGAGAGAGAGGAAGCAGGCAAAGGGAGAGAGAGCAGGGAGAGGGAGAAAGTGCAGGGAGAGGGAGCGAGAGCAGGGAGAGGGAGAGAGAGCAGGGAGAGGGAGAGTGAGCAGGGAGAGTGAGAGCGAGCAGGGGAGTGGGAGAGCAGGCACGGAGAGGGTGAGAGAGTAGGGAGAGGTAGCAAGGAGGGGAAGAGAGTGCAGGGAGAGGGATAGAGAGCAGGGAGAGTGAGAAAGAGCAGGGAGAGGGAGAGAGATTAGGGAGAGGGAGAGAGAGAAAGGAGAAGGAGAGTGAGCAGGCAGATGGAGAGCGAGCAGGGAGAGGGAGAGCGAGCAGGGAGAAGGAGAGCGAGCAGGGAGAAGGAGAGGCAGCAGTGAGGGGGGAGAGCGAGCAGGGACAGGGAGAGATAGCAGGGAGAGGGTGAGAGAGCAGGGAGAGGGAGAGAGAGAGCAGGGCTAGGGTGAGAGAGCAGGGAGAGGGAGAGAGAGCAGGGAGAGGGAGAGAGAGCAGAGAGAGGGAGAGAGAGCAGGGAGCGGGGAGAGGGTGCAGGGAGTTGGAGAGGTAGCAGGGAGAGGGAGTGTGAGCAGGGAAAGGGAGAGGGATCGGGGAGAGGGGAGAGCGAGCAGGGAGAGGGAGAGCGAACAGGGAGAGTGAGAGCGAGTAGGTGAGGGAGAGAGAGCAGGTAGGGGGGGGAGAGCGAGCAGGGAGAGAGAGAGCGAGCAGAGAGAGGGAGCGGGCGAGTGAGAGAGAGCAGGAGAGGGAGTGAGACCAGGGAGAGGGAGAGCGAGCAGGGAGAGGAGAGAGAGGAGAGAGAGCAGGGAGAGGTAGAGAGAGTAGGGAGAGGAAGAAGGAGCAGGGAGAGGGAGAGAGCGAGCAGGGAGAGGGAGAGAGAGCAGGGAGAGGGAGAGCGAGCAGGGAGAGGGGAGAGAGAGCAGGGAGAGGGAGAAGGAGCAGGGGAGAGGGAGAGAGAGAGATTACGGAGAGGGAGACGGAGCAGAGTGAGGGAGCAGAGAGAGGGAGAGCGAGCAGGGAGAGGGAGAGGAAGCAGGCAGAGTGAGAGCGAGCAGGGAGAAGGAGAGAGAGCAGCGAGAGGGAGAGGAAGCAGGCATAAGGAGAGAGAGCGGGGAGAGGAAGAGCGAGCAGGGCGAGGGAGCGAGAGCAGGCAGAGGGAGAGGGAGCAGGCAGAGGGAGAGAGAGCAGGCAGAGGGAGAGAGAGCAAGGAGATGGAGAAGGAGCAGGGAGAGGGAGAGAGAGAGCAGGGAGAGAGAGAGCAAGGAGCGAGAGAGATCAGGGAGAGGGAGAGCGAGCGGGGAGAGGGAGAGAGAGCAGGGAGAGGGAGAGTGAGCAGGGAGAGTGAGAGGAAGAAGGAGCACGGAGAGGGAGAGAGCTGGGAGAGGGAGAGAGCAGGGAGATGGAGAGAGAGCAGGGAGAGGGAGGTAGAGCAGGGAGAGGGAGTGAGAGCAGGGAGAGGAGAGAGAGCAGGGAGATGGAGAGAGAGCAGGGAGAGGGAGAGGAAGAAGGAGCAAGGAGAGGGAGAGAGAGCAGGGAAAGGGAGAGCGAGCGGGGAGAGGGAGAGCGAGGAGGCCGCGGGAGAGCGAGCAGGGAGAGTGAGAGCGAGCAGGGAGAGTGAGAGAGAGCAGGGAGAGGGAGAGAGAGCAGGCGGAGGGAGAGAGAGCAGGGAGAGGGAGAAAGAGCAGGGAGAGGGAGAGGGAACAGGGAGAGGGAGAGCGAGTAGGGAGAGTGAGAGAGAGCGGGAGAGGGAAAGAGAGCAGGGAGAGGGAGGGAGAGCAGGGAGAGGGAGCAGGGAGAGTGAGAGAGTGCAGGGAGAGTGAGAGAGAGCAGGAGAGGGAGTGACAGCAGGGAGAGCGAGCAGGGAGAGGGAGAGAGAGCTGGGAGAGGGAGAGAGAGCTGGGAGAGGGAGACAGCAGGGAGAGGGAGAGAGAGAAGGGAGAGGGAGGGAGAGCATAGAGAGGGAAAGAGAGCAGGGAGACGGAGAGAGAGCAGGGAGAGGGAGAGAGAGCAGAGAGAGGGAGAGGAAGAAGGAGCAGGGAGAGGGAGAGAGAGCAGGGAAAGGGAGAGCGAGCGGGGAGAAGGAGAGCGAGCAGGGAGAGGGAGAGCGAGCAGGGAGAGGGAGAGCGAGCAGGGAGAGGGAGTGCGGGCAGGGAGAGGGAGAGAGAGTAGGGAGAGAGAGTAGGGAGAGGGAGTGAGAGCAGGGAGAGGGAGAAAGCGCAGGGAGAGGGAGAGAGATTAGGGAGAGGGAGAGGGAGGAGGTAGAGGGAGAGAGAGCAGGCAGAGGGAGAGAGAGAGCAGGGAGAGGGAGAAAGAGCAGGGAGAGGGAGAGGGAACAGGGAGAGGGAGAGCGAGCAGAGGGAGAGCGAGCAGGGAGAGGGAGAGCCAGCAGGGAGTGGGAGAGAGAGTTGGGAGAGGGACAGAGAGCAGGGAGAGGGAGCAGGCAGAGGGAGGGAGAGCAGGGAGAGGGAGAGTGAACAGGGAGAGGGAGAGATAGGACGGAGAGGGAGAGCGAGCAGGGAAAGGGAGAGCGAGCAGTGAGAGGGAGAGAGAGCAGGGAAAGGGAGAGAGAGCAGGGAGAGGGAGAGGGAGCATGGAGAGGGAGAGAGAGAGCAGGGAGAGGGAGTGAGAGCAGGGAGAGGGAGAGAGAGCAGGGAGAGGGAGAGAGAGCAGGGAGAATGTTGAACGTTCCTCCCTCCCCTTCCTCCCCTTCTCCACTCAAAGCCCCATCTCTGGAATATTGAGCTTTCGTTCTTCGCCTTCCTCCCCTTCCCCACTCAATTCCTCCTCTCCGGAATGTTAAGCATTCCTTCCACCCCTTCCTCCCCTTCACCTCTCAAATCCCCCTCTCTGGAATGTTGAGCAATCCCCCCTCCACTTCTTCCCCTTCATTTCTCAATTCCCCCTCCCTGGAATGTTAAGCAATAGTTCCTCCCCTTCACCTCTCAATTCCCGCTCTCTGGAATATTGAGCATTCCTCCCTCTCCTTCCTCCCCTTCATCTCCCAAATCCGCCTCTCTGGAATGTTGATCAAACATCTTTATTAAACGTGTTTGATAAAGATGATGGATGAAAATGTCTGACGAAAATGTTTGATGGAAATGTCTGATGAAAATGTCTGACGTAAATGTTTGATGAAAATGTCTAATGAAAATGTCTGACGAAAATGTTTGATGGAAATGTCTGATGAAAATGTCTGACGTAAATGTTTGATGAAAATGTCTAATGAAAATGTCTAATGAAAATGTTTCATGAAAATGTTTGATGAAAATGTTTGATGAAAATGTCTGATGAAAATAATGATGTTTGTCAATTGTTCCATGAATTTTTAGTGCTAATGAAGATGTTTCTTGTTTGAAGAGAAGGTTTGAAGGAAAATGTTCCATGAAAATGTTTGGTTTGGGGAGAATATTTTCATCTAACATCCATCAATCATCTTTATCAAACACGTTTAATAAAGATGTTTGATCAAAATGTTTCATGAAAATGTCTGACGAAAATGTGTGATGGAAATGTCTGATGAAAATGTCTGACGAAAATGTTGGTCAAAAATGTTTCATGACGAATTTTTAGGGCTAATGAAGATGTTTCATGAAGATGTTTGAAGACTGTTAGATGAAAATGTTTGGTGTGGGGGAAATATTTTCATCAAACAATTATCAATCGTCTTTATCAAACACGTTTGATGAAGATGTTTGTTAAAAGGGAGAGCGAGCAGGGAGAAGGAGAGCGAGCACGGAGATGGGGAGAGAGTAGGGAGAGGGAGAGAGAGCAGGGAGAGGGAGAGGGAGCAGGGAGAGGGAGAGAGAGCAGGCAGAGGGGAGAGAGAGCAGGCAGAGGGAGAAAGACCAGGGTGAGGGAGAGAGATTACGGAGAGGGAGACGGAGCAGAGTGAGGGAGCAGAGAGAGGGAGAGCGAGCAGGGAGAGGGAGAGGAAGCAGGCAGAGGGAGAGCGAGCAGGGGAGAAGGAGAGAGAGCAGCGAGAGGGAGAGGAAGCAGACATAAGGAGAGAGAGCGGGGAGAGGAAGAGCGAGCAGGGCGAGGGAGCGAGAGCAGGCAGAGGGAGAGGGAGCAGGCAGAGGGAGAGAGAGCAGGCAGAGGGAGAGAGAGCAAGGAGATGGAGAAAGAGCAGGGAGAGGGAGAGAGAGAGCAGGGAGAGAGAGCAGGGAGCGAGAGAGATCAGGGAGAGGGAGAGCGAGCGGGGAGAGGGAGAGAGAGCAGGGAGAGGGAGAGTGAGCAGGGAGAGTGAGAGGAAGAAGGAGCACGGAGAGGGAGAGAGCTGGGAGAGGGAGAGAGCAGGGAGATGGAGAGAGAGCAGGGAGAGGGAGGTAGAGCAGGGAGAGGGAGTGAGAGCAGGGAGAGGAGAGAGAGCAGGGAGATGGAGAGAGAGCAGGGAGAGGGAGAGGAAGAAGGAGCAAGGAGAGGGAGAGAGAGCAGGGAAAGGGAGAGCGAGCGGGGAGAGGGAGAGCGAGGAGGCCGAGGGAGAGCGAGCAGGGAGAGTGAGAGCGAGCAGGGAGAGTGAGAGAGAGCAGGGAGAGGGAGAGAGAGCAGGCGGAGGGAGAGAGAGCAGGGAGAGGGAGAAAGAGCAGGGAGAGGGAGAGGGAACAGGGAGAGGGAGAGCGAGTAGGGAGAGGGAGAGAGAGCAGGGAGAGGGAAAGAGAGCAGGGAGAGGGAGGGAGAGCAGGGAGAGGGAGCAGGGAGAGTGAGAGAGTGCAGGGAGAGTGAGAGAGAGCAGGAGAGGGAGTGACAGCAGGGAGAGCGAGCAGGGAGAGGGAGAGAGAGCTGGGAGAGGGAGAGAGTGCTGGGAGAGGGAGACAGCAGGGAGAGGGAGAGAGAGAATGGAGAGGGAGGGAGAGCATAGAGAGGGAAAGAGAGCAGGGAGACGGAGAGAGAGCAGGGAGAGGGAGAGAGAGCAGAGAGAGGGAGAGGAAGAAGGAGCAGGGAGAGGGAGAGAGAGCAGGGAAAGGGAGAGCGAGCGGGGAGAAGGAGAGCGAGCAGGGAGAGGGAGAGCGAGCAGGGAGAGTGAGAGCGAGCAGGGAGAGGGAGTGCGGGCAGGGAGAGGGAGAAAGCGCAGGGAGAGGGAGAGAGATTAGGGAGAGGGAGAGGGAGGAGGTAGAGGGAGAGAGAGCAGGCAGAGGGAGAGAGAGAGCAGGGAGAGGGAGAAAGAGCAGGGAGAGGGAGAGGGAACAGGGAGAGGGAGAGCGAGCAGAGGGAGAGCGAGCAGGGAGAGGGAGAGCCAGCAGGGAGTGGGAGAGAGAGTTGGGAGAGGGACAGAGAGCAGGGAGAGGGAGCAGGCAGAGGGAGGGAGAGCAGGGAGAGGGAGAGTGAACAGGGAGAGGGAGAGATAGGACGGAGAGGGAGAGCGAGCAGGGAAAGGGAGAGCGAGCAGTGAGAGGGAGAGAGAGCAGGGAAAGGGAGAGAGAGCAGGGAGAGGGAGAGGGAGCATGGAGAGGGAGAGAGAGCAGGGAGAGGGAGTGAGAGCAGGGAGAGGGAGAGAGAGCAGGGAGAGGGAGAGAGAGCAGGGAGAGGGAGAGAGAGCAGGGAGAATGTTGAACGTTCCTCCCTCCCCTTCCTCCCCTTCTCCACTCAAACCCCCATCTCTGGAATATTGAGCTTTCGTTCTTCGCCTTCCTCCCCTTCCCCACTCAATTCCTCCTCTCGGAATGTTAAGCATTCCTTCCACCCCTTCCTCCCCTTCACCTCTCAAATCCCCCTCTCTGGAATGTTGAGCAATCCCCCCTCCACTTCTTCCCCTTCATTTCTCAATTCCCCCTCCCTGGAATGTTAAGCAATAGTTCCTCCCCTTCACCTCTCAATTCCCGCTCTCTGGAATATTGAGCATTCCTCCCTCTCCTTCCTCCCCTTCATCTCCCAAATCCGCCTCTCTGGAATGTTGATCAAACATCTTTATGGAAATTTCTCAATCCCCCCCCCTGGAATGTTAAGCAATAGTTCCTCCCCTTCACCTCTCAATTCCCGCTCTCTGGAATATTGAGCATTCCTCCCTCTCCTTCCTCCCCTTCATCTCCCAAATCCGCCTCTCTGGAATGTTGATCAAACATCTTTATTAAACGTGTTTGATAAAGATGATGGATGAAAATGTCTGACGAAAATGTTTGATGGAAATGTCTGATGAAAATGTCTGACGTAAATGTTTGATGAAAATGTCTAATGAAAATGTCTGACGAAAATGTTTGATGGAAATGTCTGATGAAAATGTCTGACGTAAATGTTTGATGAAAATGTCTAATGAAAATGTCTAATGAAAATGTTTCATGAAAATGTTTGATGAAAATGTTTGATGAAAATGTCTGATGAAAATAATGATGTTTGTCAATTGTTCCATGAATTTTTAGTGCTAATGAAGATGTTTCTTGTTTGAAGAGAAGGTTTGAAGGAAAATGTTCCATGAAAATGTTTGGTTTGGGGAGAATATTTTCATCTAACATCCATCAATCATCTTTATCAAACACGTTTAATAAAGATGTTTGATCAAAATGTTTCATGAAAATGTCTGACGAAAATGTGTGATGGAAATGTCTGATGAAAATGTCTGACGAAAATGTTTGGTCAAAAATGTTTCATGACGAATTTTTAGGGCTAATGAAGATGTTTCATGAAGATGTTTGAAGACTGTTAGATGAAAATGTTTGGTTTGGGGGAAATATTTTCATCAAACAATTATCAATCGTCTTTATCAAACACGTTTGATGAAGATGTTTGTTAAAAGGGAGAGCGAGCAGGTAGAAGGAGAGCGAGCACGGAGAGGGAGAGAGAGCAGGGAGAGGGAGAGGGAGCAGGCAGAGGGAGAGAGAGCAGGCAGAGGGAGAAAGAGCAGGGAGAGGGAGCAGGCATAGGGAGAGAAAGCAGGGAGAAGGTTAGAGAGCAGGGAGAGGGAGAGGAAGAAGGAGCAGAGAGAGGGAGAGAGAGGAGGTAAAGGGAGAGCGAGCGGGGAGAGGGAGCGAGCGCAGGCAGACGGAGAGGAGCAGGGAGAGGGAGAGAGAGCAGGCAGAGGGAGAGAGAGCAGGCAGAGGGAGAGAGAGCAGGGAGAGTGAGAAAGAGCAGGGAGTGGGAGAGAGATTAGGGAGAGGGAGAGGGAGAGAAAGGAGAAGGAGAGAGAGCAGGCAGATGGTGAGCGAGCAGGGAGAAGGAGAGCGAGCAGGGAGAAGGAGAGGCAGCAGGGAGAGGGAGAGCGAGCAGGGACAGGGAGAGATAGCAGGGAGAGGGTGAGAGAGCAGGGAGAGGAGAGAGAGCAGGGCGAGGGTGAGAGAGTAGGGAGAGAGAGCAAGGAGAGAGAGCAGGGAGACGGAGTGAGAGCAGGGAGAGGAGAAAGCGCAGGGAGAAGGAGAGAAATTAGGGAGAGGGTGAGGGAGGAGGTAGAGGGAGAGAGAGCAGGCAGAGAGAGAGAGCAGGAGAGGGAGAAAGAGCAGGGAGAGGGAGAGGGAGAGCGAGCAGAGGGAGAAGGAGCAGGGAGAGGGGAGAGCCAGCAGGGAGTGGGAGAGAGAGTTGGGAGAGGGACAGAGAGCAGGGAGAGGGAGCAGGCAGAGGGAGGGAGAGCAGGGAGAGGGAGAGTGAGCAGGGAGAGGGAGAGATAGGAGGGAGAGGGAGAGCGAGCAGGGAGAGGGAGAGCGAGCAGTGAGAGGGAGAGAGAGCAGGGAAAGGGAGAGAGAGCAGGGAGAGGGTGAGAGCGCAGGAGAGGGAGAGAGCAGGGAGAGGGAGAGAGAGCAGGGAGAGGGAGAGGGAGCATGGAGAGGGAGAGAGAGCAGGGAGAGGGAGTGAGAGCAGGGAGAGGAGAGAGAGCAGGGAGAGGGAGAGAGAGCAGGGAGAATGTTGAACGTTCCACCCTCCCCTTCCTCCCCTTCTCCATTCAAACCCCCATCTCTGGAATATTGAGCTTTCGTTCTTCCCCTTCCTCCCCTTCCCCACTCAATTCCTCCTCTCCGGAATGTTAAGCATTCCTTCCACCCCTTCCTCCCCTTCACCTCTCAAATCCCCCATCTAACATCCATCAATCATCTTTATCAAACACGTTTAATAAAGATGTGTGATCAAAATGTTTGATGAAAATGTCTGACGAAAATGTGTGATGGAAATGTCTGATGAAAATGTCTGACGAAAATATTTGATGAAAATGTTTGATGGAAATGTTTGACTAAATGTTTGATGAAAATGTTTGTTGAAAATGTTTGATGGAAATGTCTGACGAAAATCTTTGATGAAAATGTCTGACGAAAATGTTTGATGAAAATGTCTGATGAAAATGTCTGATGAAAATGTTTGATGAAAATGTCTGATGAAAATGTCTGATGAAAATGTTTGATGAAAATGTCTGATGAAAATGTTTGATGAAAATGTCTGACGAAAATGTTTGATGAAATGTTTGATGAAAATGTCTGACGAAAATGTTTGATGAAAATGTCTGATGAAAATGTTTGATGAAAATGTTTGATGAAAATGTCTGACGAAAATGTCTGATGAAAATGTTTGATGAAAATGTTTGATGAAAATGTTTGATGAAAATAATGATGTTTGTCAATTGTTCCATGAATTTTTAGTGCTAATGAAGTTGTTTCATGTTTGAAGGAAAATGTTTCATGAAAATTTTTGGTTTGGGGACAATATTTTCATCAAACATCCATCAATCATCTTTATCAAACACGTTTAATAAAGATGTTTGATCAAAGTATTTGATGAAAATATTTGATGAAATGTTTGATGAAAATATTTGATGAAATTGTTTGAAGATGTTTGGCAATTATTAAACGTGTTTGATAAAGATGATGGATGAAAATGTCTGAGTCTGATGAAAATGTCTGACGTAAATGTTTGATGAGTAGGGAGAGTAGGGAGAGGGAGCGAGCGCAGGCTGAAAGAGAGGGAGCAGGGAGAGGGAGAGAGAGCAGGCAGAGGGAGAGAGAGCAGGCAGAGGGAGAAAGATGGCAGGGAGAGGGAGCAGGCATAGGAGAGAAAGCAGGGAGAAGGAGAGAGAGCAGGGAGAGGGAGAGGAAGAAGGAGCAGAGAGAGGGAGAGAGAGGAGGTAAAGGGAGAGCGAGCGGGGAGAGGGAGCGAGCGCAGGCAGACGGAGAGGGAGCAGGGAGAGGGAGAGAGAGCAGGCAGAGGGAGAGAGAGTAGGCAGAGGGAGAGAGAGCAGGGAGAGGGAGTAGTAGCAGAGAGAGGAAGAGGGAGAGAGAGGGAGAGAAAGCAGGGAGAGAGAGAGAGATCAGGGAGAGGGAGAGCGAGCGGGGAGAGGGAGAGAGAGCAGGGAGAGGGAGAAGGAGCAGGGAGAGTGAGAGCGAGCAGGAGTGGGAGAGCAGGCACGGAGAGGGAGAGAGAGGGAGAGAGAGTAGGGAGAGGTAGCAGGGGAGGGGAAGAGAGAGCAGGGAGAGGGATAGAGATCAGGGAGAGTGAGAAAGAGCAGGGAGAGGGACAGAAATTAGGGAGAGGGAGAGGGAGCAAGGAGAAGGAGAGAGAGCAGGCAGATAGAGAGCGAGCAGGGAGAGGGAGAGCGAGCAGGGAGAGGGAGAGCGAGCAGGGAGAAGGAGAGGCAGCAGGGAGGAGGGAGAGCGAGCACGGACAGGGAGAGATAGCAGGGAGAGGGTGAGAGAGCAGGGAGAGGAGAGAGAGCAGGGCGAGGGTGAGAGAGCAGGGAGAGGGAGAGAGAGCAGGGAGAGGGAGACAGGGCAGAGAGAGGGAGAGAGAGCAGGGAGCGGGAGAGGAGCAGGGAGATGGAGAGGTAGCAGGGAGAGGGAGAGCGAGCAGGGACAGGGAGAGATAGCAGGGAGAGGGTGAGAGAGCAGGGAGAGGGAGAGAGAGCAGGGCGAGGGTGAGAGAGTAGGGAGAGAGAGCAAGGAGAGAGAGCAGGGGAGACGGAGTGAGAGCAGGGAGAGGGAGAAAGCGCAGGGAGAAGGAGAGAAATTAGGGAGAGGGTGTGAGGGAGGAGGTAGAGGGAGAGAGAGCAGGCAGAGAGAGAGAGCAGGGAGAGGGAGAAAGAGCAGGGAGAGGGAGAGGGAGAGCGAGCAGAGGGAGAAGGAGCAGGGAGAGGGAGAGCCAGCAGGGAGTGGGAGAGAGAGTTGGGAGAGGGACAGAGAGCAGGGAGAGGGAGCAGGCAGAGGGAGGGAGAGCAGGGAGAGGGAGAGTGAGCAGGGAGAGGGAGAGATAGGAGGGAGAGGGAGAGCGAGCAGGGAGAGGGAGAGCGAGCAGTGAGAGGGAGAGAGAGCAGGGAAAGGGAGAGAGAGCAGGGAGAGGGTGAGAGCGCAGGAGAGGGAGAGAGCAGGGAGAGGGAGAGAGAGCAGGGAGAGGGAGAGGGAGCATGGAGAGGGAGAGAGAGCAGGGAGAGGGAGTGAGAGCAGGGAGAGGGAGAGAGAGCAGGGAGAGGGAGAGAGAGCAGGGAGAATGTTGAACGTTCCACCCTCCCCTTCCTCCCCTTCTCCATTCAAACCCCCATCTCTGGAATATTGAGCTTTCGTTCTTCCCCTTCCTCCCCTTCCCACTCAATTCCTCCTCTCCGGAATGTTAAGCATTCCTTCCACCCCTTCCTCCCCTTCACCTCTCAAATCCCCATCTAACATCCATCAATCATCTTTATCAAACACGTTAATAAAGATGTGTGATCAAAATGTTTGATGAAAATGTCTGACGAAAATGTGTGATGGAAATGTCTGATGAAAATGTCTGACGAAAATATTTGATGAAAATGTTTGATGGAAATGTTTGACTAAAATGTTTGATGAAAATGTTTGTTGAAAATGTTTGATGGAAATGTCTGACGAAAATCTTTGATGAAAATGTCTGACGAAAATGTTTGATGAAAATGTCTGATGAAAATGTTTGATGAAAATGTCTGACGAAAATGTCTGATGAAAATGTTTGATGAAAATGTCTGATGAAAATGTCTGATGAAAATGTTTGATGAAAATGTCTGATGAAAATGTTTGATGAAAATGTCTGACGAAATGTTTGATGAAAATGTTTGATGAAAATGTCTGACGAAAATGTTTGATGAAAATGTCTGATGAAAATGTTTGATGAAAATGTTTGATGAAAATGTCTGACGAAAATGTCTGATGAAAATGTTGATGAAAATGTTTGATGAAAATGTTTGATGAAAATAATGATGTTTGTCAATTGTTCCATGAATTTTTAGTGCTAATGAAGTTGTTTCATGTTTGAAGGAAAATGTTTCATGAAAATTTTTGGTTTGGGGACAATATTTTCATCAAACATCCATCAATCATCTTTATCAAACACGTTTAATAAAGATGTTTTGATCAAAGTATTTGATGAAAATATTTGATGAAAATGTTTGATGAAAATATTTGATGAAATTGTTTGAAGATGTTTGGCAATTATTAAACGTGTTTGATAAAGATGATGGATGAAAATGTCTGAGTCTGATGAAAATGTCTGACGTAAATGTTTGATGAGTAGGGAGAGTAGGGAGAGGGAGCGAGCGCAGGCTGAAAGAGAGGGAGCAGGGAGAGGGAGAGAGAGCAGGCAGAGGGAGAGAGAGCAGGCAGAGGGAGAAAGAGCAGGGAGAGGGAGCAGGCATAGGGAGAGAAAGCAGGGAGAAGGAGAGAGAGCAGGGAGAGGGAGAGGAAGAAGGAGCAGAGAGAGGGAGAGAGAGGAGGTAAAGGGAGAGCGAGCGGGGAGAGGGAGCGAGCGCAGGCAGACGGAGAGGGAGCAGGGAGAGGGAGAGAGAGCAGGCAGAGGGAGAGAGAGTAGGCAGAGGGAGAGAGAGCAGGGAGAGGGAGTAGTAGCAGAGAGAGGAAGAGGGAGAGAGAGGGAGAGAGAGCAGGGAGAGAGAGAGAGATCAGGGAGAGGGAGAGCGAGCGGGGAGAGGGAGAGAGAGCAGGGAGAGGGAGAAGGAGCAGGGAGAGTGAGAGCGAGCAGGGAGTGGGAGAGCAGGCACGGAGAGGGAGAGAGAGGGAGAGAGAGTAGGGAGAGGTAGCAGGGAGGGGAAGAGAGAGCAGGGAGAGGGATAGAGATCAGGGAGAGTGAGAAAGAGCAGGGAGAGGGACAGAAATTAGGGAGAGGGAGAGGGAGCAAGGAGAAGGAGAGAGAGCAGGCAGATAGAGAGCGAGCAGGGAGAGGGAGAGCGAGCAGGGAGAGGGAGAGCGAGCAGGGAGAAGGAGAGGCAGCAGGGAGAGGGAGAGCGAGCACGGACAGGGAGAGATAGCAGGGAGAGGGTGAGAGAGCAGGGAGAGGGAGAGAGAGCAGGGCGAGGGTGAGAGAGCAGGGAGAGGGAGAGAGAGCAGGGAGAGGGAGACAGGGCAGAGAGAGGGAGAGAGAGCAGGGAGCGGGAGAGGGAGCAGGGAGATGGAGAGGTAGCAGGGAGAGGGAGTGTGAGCAGGGAAAGGGAGAGGGAGCGGGGAGAGGGAGAGCGAGCAGGGAGAGGGAGAGCGAGCAGGGAGAGTGAGAGCGAGCAGGGAGAAGGAGAGCGAGCACGAAGAGGGGGAGAGAGTAGGGAAACGAAGCAGGGAGAGGGAGAGCGAGCAGGGAGACGGAGAGAGAGCAGGGAGAGGGAGAGCGAGCAGGGAGAGGGAGAGAGAGCAGGGAGAGGGAGAGAGAGCAGGGAGAGGGAGAGAGATTGCGGAGAGGGAGACAGGGCAGAGTGAGAGGGCAGAGAGAGGGAGAGGGAGCAGGGAGAGGGAGAGCGAGCAGGGAGAGGGAGAGGAAGCAGGCAGAGGGAGAGCGAGCAGGGAGAGGGAGAGGAAGCAGGCAGAGGGAGAGCGAGCAGGGAGAAGGAGAGAGAGCAGGGAGAGGGAGAGGAAGAAGGAGCAGGGAGAGAGAGCAGGCATAGGGAGAGAGAGCGGGGAGAGGAAGAGCGAACAGGGCGAGGGAGCGAGCGCAGGCAGAGGGAGAGGGAGCAGGGAGAGGGAGAGAGGGCAGGGAGAGGGAGAGGGAGAGAGCAGGGAGAGAGTGAGGGAGCAGGCAGAGGGAGAGAGAGCAGGGAGAGGGAGAAAGTGCAGGGAGAGGGAGAGAGAGCAGGGAGAGAGAGAGAGATCAGGGAGAGGGAGAGCGAGCGGGGAGAGGGAGAGTGAGCAGGGAGAGTGAGAGGAAGACTGTGCACGGAGAGGGAGAGAGAGCAGGGAAAGGGAGAGCGAGCGGGGAGAGGGAGAGCGAGCAGGGAAAGGGAGAGCGAGCAACGAGAGTGAGAGTGAGCAGGGAGAGTGAGAGAGAGAGCAGGCAGAGGGAGAGAGAGCAGGCAGAGGGAGAGAGAGCAGGGAGAGGGAGAAAGAGCAGGGAGAGGGAGAGGGAACAGGGAGAGGGAGAGCGAGTAGGGAGAGGGAGAGAGAGCAGGGAGAGGGAAAGAGAGCAGGAGAGGGAGTGACAGCAGGGAGAGCGAGCAGGGAGAGGGAGAGAGAGCTGGGAGAGGGAGAGAGAGCTGGGAGATGGAAACAGCAGGGAGAGGGAGAGAGAGAAGGGAGAGGGAGGGAGAGCATAGAGAGGGAAAGAGAGCAGGGAGACGGAGAGAGAGCAGGGAGAGGGAGAGGAAGAAGGAGCAGGGAGAGGGAGAGAGAGCAGGGAAAGGGAGAGCGAGCGGGGAGAAGGAGAGCGAGCAGGGAGAGGGAGAGCGAGCAGGGAGAGTGAGAGCGAGCAGGGAGAGGGAGAGCGAGCAGGGAGAGGGTGAGAGAATAGTGAGAGAGAGCAGGGAGAGAGAGCAGGGAGAGGGAGTGAGAGCAGGGAGAGGGAGAAAGCGCAGGGAGAGGGAGAGAGATTAGGGAGAGGGAGAGGGAGGAGGTTGAGGGAGAGAGAGCAGGCAAAGGGAGAGAGAGGAGGGAGAGGGAGAGCGAGCAGAGGGAGAAGGAGCAGGGAGAGGGAGAGCCAGCAGGGAGTGGGAGAGAGAGTTGGGAGAGGGACAGAGAGCAGGGAGAGGGAGCAGGCAGAGGGAGGGAGAGCAGGGTGAGGGAGAGTGAGCAGGGAGAGGGAGAGATAGGAGGGAGAGGGAGAGCGAGCAGGGAAAGGGAGAGCGAGCAGTGAGAGGGAGAGAGAGCAGGGAAAGGGAGAGAGAGCAGGGAGAGGGAGAGGGAGCATGGAGAGGGAGTGAGAGCAGGGAGAGGGAGAGAGAGCAGGGAGAGGGAGAGAGAGCAGGGAGAGGGAGAGAGAGCAGGGAGAATGTTGAACGTTCCTCCCTCCCCTTCCTCCCCTTCTCCACTCAAACCCCCATCTCTGGAATATTGAGCTTTCGTTCTTCCCCTTCCTCCCCTTCCCCACTCAATTCCTCCTCTCCGGAATGTTAAGCATTCCTTCCACCCCTTCCTCCCCTTCACCTCTCAAATCCCCCTCTCTGGAATGTTGAGCAATCCCCCCTCCACTTCTTCCCATTCATTTCTCAATTCCCCCTCCCTGGAATGTTAAGCAATAGTTCCTCCCCTTCACCTCTCAATTCCCGCTCTCTGGAATATTGAGCATTCCTCCCTCTCCTTCCTCCCCTTCATCTCCCAAATCCGCCTCTCTGGAATGTTGATCAAACATCTTTATGGAAATTTCTCAATCCCCCCCCTGGAATGTTAAGCAATAGTTCCTCCCCTTCACCTCTCAATTCCCGCTCTCTGGAATATTGAGCATTCCTCCCTCTCCTTCCTCCCCTTCATTTCCCAAATCCGCCTCTCTGGAATGTTGATCAAACATCTTTATTAAACGTGTTTGATAAAGATGATGGATGAAAATGTCTGACGAAAATGTTTGATGGAAATGTCTGATGAAAATGTCTGACGTAAATGTTTGATGAAAATATCTAATGAAAATGTCTGACGAAAATGTTTGATGGAAATGTCTGATGAAAATGTCTGACGTAAATGTTTGATGAAAATGTCTAATGAAAATGTCTAATGAAAATGTTTCATGAAAATGTTTGATGAAAATGTTTGATGAAAATGTCTGATGAAAATAATGATTGACAATTGTTCCATGAATTTTTAGTGCTAATGAAGATGTTTCTTGTTTGAAGAGAAGGTTTGAAGGAAAATGTTCCATGAAAATGTTTGGTTTGGGGAGAATATTTTCATCTAACATCCATCAATCATCTTTATCAAACACGTTTAATAAAGATGTTTGATCAAAATGTTTCATGAAAATGTCTGACGAAAATGTGTGATGGAAATGTCTGATGAAAATGTCTGACGAAAATGTTTGGTCAAAAATGTTTCATGACGAATTTTTAGGGCTAATGAAGATGTTTCATGAAGATGTTTGAAGACTGTTAGATGAAAATGTTTAGTTTGGGGGAAATATTTTCATCAAACAATTATCAATCGTCTTTATCAAACACGTTTGATGAAGATGTTTGTTAAAAGGGAGAGCGAGCAGGTAGAAGGAGAGCGAGCACGGAGAGGGAGAGAGAGCAGGGAGAGGGAGAGGGAGCAGGGAGAGGGAGAGATAGCAGGGAGAGGGAGAGAGAGCAGGCAGAGGGAGAGAGAGCAGGCAGAGGGAGAAAGAGCAGGGAGAGGGAGCAGGCATAGGGAGAGAAAGCAGGGAGAGGGAGAGAGAGCAGGGAGAGGGAGAGGAAGAAGGAGCAGGGAGAGGGAGAGAGAGGAGGTAAAGGGCGAGCAAGCGGGGAGAGGGAGAGTGAGCAGGGAGAGGGAGCGAGCGCAGGCAGAGGGAGAGGGAGCAGGGAGAGGGAGAGAGAGCAGGCAGAGGGAGAGAGAGCAGGGAGAGGGAGAAGGAGCAGAGAGAGGGAGAGGGAGAGAGAGGGAGAGAGAGCAGGGAGAGAGAGAGGAAGCAGGCAAAGGGAGAGAGAGCAGGGAGAGGGAGAGAGTGCAGGGAGAGGGAGCGAGAGCAGGGAGAGGGAGAGAGAGCAGGGAGAGGGAGAGTGAGCAGGGAGAGTGAGAGCGAGCAGGGAGTGGGAGAGCAGGCACGGAGAGGGAGAGAGAGTAGGGAGAGGTAGCAAGGAGGGGAAGAGAGTGCAGGGAGAGGGATAGAGAGCAGGGAGAGTGAGAAAGAGCAGGGAGAGGGAGAGAGATTAGGGAGAGGGAGAGAGAGAAAGGAGAAGGAGAGTGAGCAGGCAGATGGAGAGCGAGCAGGGAGAGGGAGAGCGAGCAGGGAGAAGGAGAGCGAGCAGGGAGAAGGAGAGGCAGCAGGGAGAGGGAGAGCGAGCAGGGACAGGGAGAGATAGCAGGGAGAGGGTGAGAGAGCAGGGAGAGGGAGAGAGAGCAGGGCTAGGGTGAGAGAGCAGGGAGAGGGAGAGAGAGCAGGGAGAGGGAGAGAGAGCAGGGCGAGGGTGAGAGAGTAGGGAGAGAGAGCAAGGAGAGAGAGCAGGCAGATGGTGAGCGAGCAGGGAGAAGGAGAGCGAGCAGGGAGAAGGAGAGGCAGCAGGGAGAGGGAGAGCGAGCAGGGACAGGGAGAGATAGCAGGGAGAGGGTGAGAGAGCAGGGAGAGGGAGAGAGAGCAGGGCGAGGGTGAGAGAGTAGGTTCTGACCGGTTTGAACCGGTTCTGACCGGTTTGAACCGGTTCTGACCGGTTCGGACCGGTTTGAACCGGTTCTGACCGGTTTTGACCTATCCGGACCGGTTTTGACCAGTTCGGACCGGTTTTGACCAGTTCGGACCCGACCGGTCTTGACCAGTCCGGACCGACCGGCCTTGACCAGTCCGGTCCCGACCGGTCTTGACCATCCGGTCTTGACCAGTCCGCACCGACCGGTCTTGACCAGTCCGGGGCCGACCGGTCTTGACCAGCCCGGTGCGGACTGGTCAAGACCGGATGGTCAAGACCGGTCGGGACCGGACTGGTCAAGGCCGGTCGGTCCGGACTGGTCAAGGCCGGACGGTCCGGACCGGTCGGGACCGGACTGGTCAAGACCGTTCGGCCCCGGACTGGTTCTGACCGGTTTGAACCGGTTCTGACCGGTTCTGACCGGTTCTGACCGGTTCGGACCGGTTTGAACCGGTTCTGACCGGTTCAAACCGGTTTGCACCGGTTCAAACCGGTCAGAACCGGTTCAAACCGGTTAGAACCGGTTCAAACCGGTTAGAACCGGTTCAAACCGGTCAGAACCGGTTCTGACCGGTTTGAACCGGTTCTGACCGGTTTGAACCGGTTCTGACCGGTTCGGACCGGTTTGAACCGGTTCTGACCGGTTTTGACCTATCCGGGCCGGTTTTGACCAGTTCGGACCGGTTTTGACCAGTACGGACCGACCGGCCTTGACCAGTCCGGTCCCGACCGGTCTTGACCATCCGGTCTTGACCAGTCCGGGGCCGACCGGTCTTGACCAGTCCGGGGCCGACCGGTCTTGACCAGTCCGCACCGACCGGTCTTGACCAGTCCGGTCCCGACCGGTCTTGACCAGTCCAGTCCCGACCGGTCCGGACCGTCCGGTCTTGACCAGTCCGGGGCCGACCGGTTTGAACCGGTTCTGACCGGTTTTGACCTATCCGGACCGGTTTTGACCAGTTCGGACCGGTTTTGACCAGTTCGGACCCGACCGGTCTTGACCAGTCCGCACCGACCGGTCTTGACCAGTCCGGTCCCGACCGGTCCGGACCGTCCGGTCTTGACCAGTCCGGACCGACCGGCCTTGACCAGTCCGGTCCCGACCGGTCTTGACCATCCGGTCTTGACCAGTCCGCACCGACCGGTCTTGACCAGTCCGGTCCCGACCGGTCCGGACCGTCCGGTCTTGACCAGTCCGGACCGACCGGCCTTGACCAGTCCGGTCCCGACCGGTCTTGACCATCCGGTCTTGACCAGTCCGCACCGACCGGTCTTGACCAGTCCGGTTTGAACCGGTTCTGACCGGTTCGGACCGGTTTGAACCGTTTCTGACCGGTTCTGACCGGTTTGAACCGGTTCTGACCGGTTCAAACCGGTTTGTACCGGTTCAAACCGGTCAGAACCGGTTCAAACCGGTTAGAACCGGTTCGGTCTTGACCAGTACGGTCTTGACCAGTCCGGTCTTGACCGACCGGTCTTGACCAGTCCAAACCGATCCAAGTCCAAACCGGTTCAAACCGGTCCGGTCTTGACCGACCGGTCTTGACCAGTCCAAACCGGTCCGAACCGGTCCTTGGACAAGTCCAAACCGGTCCAAACCAGTCCGAACCGGTCCAAACCGGTTCAAACCGGTCCAAACCGGTCCGAACCGGTTCGAACCGGTTCGGACCGGTTTAGACCGGTTTGAACCGGTTCAAACCGGTTTGAACTGGTTTGAACCGGTTTGGACCGGTTCGAACCGGTTCGGACCGGTTTGGACCGGTTTGAACCGGTTTCGACCGGTTTGAACCGGTTTGGACCGGTTCGGACTGGTTTGGACCGGTTTGGAATTGTCCAAAGACCGGTTCGGACCGGTTTGGACTGGTCAAGACCGGTCGGTCAAGACCGGACCGGCTTGGACCGGTTCGGACCGGTTTGAACCGGTTTGGACTTGGACCGGTTTGGACTGGTCAAGACCGGTCGGTCAAGACCGGACTGGTCAAGACCGGACGGTCAAGACCAGACTGGTCAAGACCGGACGGTCAAGGCCAGACTGGTCAAGACCGGACGGTCAAGACCGGACTGGTCAAAACCGTACTGGTCTGAACCGGTTTGAACCGGTTCAAACCGGTTTTGAACCGATTCAAAGCGGTCTAAACCGGTCCGAACCGGTTAGAACCGGTTCAAACCGGTTCAAACCGGTTCAAACCGGTTCAAACCGGTTCCGACCGGTTCAAACCGGTCCAAACCGGTTCGAACCGGTTCGGACCGGTTTGAACCGGTTCGAACCGGTTTGAACCGGTTTGAACCGGTCGGAACCGGTTTGAACCGGTTCGAACCGGTTTGAACCGGTTCGAACCGGTTTGAACCGGTTTGAACCGGTTCTAACCGGTTCGGACCGGTTTAGACCGCTTTGAACCGGTTCAAACCGGTTTGAACCGGTTTGAACCGGTTTGGACCGGTTCGAACCGGTTCGGACCGGTTTGGACCGGTTTGAACCGGTTTGGACCGGTTTGAACCGGTTTGGACCGGTTCGGACTGGTTTGGACCGGTTTGGACTTGTCCAAGGACCGGTTCGGACCGGTTTGGACTGGTCAAGACCGGTCGGTCAAGACCGGACCGGTTTGAACCGGTTTGGACTTGGACCGGTTTGGACTGGTCAAGACCGGTCGGTCAAGACCGGACTGGTCAAGACCGTACTGGTCAAGACCGGACTGGTCAAGACCGAACCTTCAAGGCCGGACGGTCAAGACCGGACTGGTCAAGACCGGACGGTCAAGACCAGACTGGTCAAGACCGGACGGTCAAGACCGGACTGGTCAAGACCGTACTGGTTTGGACCGGTCCGAACCCGTCCAAACCGGTTTGGACCGGTTTGGACCGACAGGTCTTGACCAGTCCGGTCTTGACCGACCGGTCTTGACCAGTACGGTCTTGACCAGTACGGTCTTGACCAGTACGGTCTTGACCAGTCTGGCCTTGACCGTCCGGTCTTGACCAGTCTGGTCTTGACCGTCCGGTCTTGACCAGTCCGGTCTTGACCGTCCGGCCTTGAAGGTTCGGTCTTGACCAGTCCGGTCTTGACCAGTACGGTCTTGACCAGTCTGGTCTTGACCGTCCGGTCTTGACCAGTCCGGTCTTGACCGACCGGTCTTGACCAGTCCAAACCGGTCCAAGTCCAAACCGGTTCAAACCGGTCCGAACCGGTCCAAACCGGTCCGGTCTTGACCAGTCCGGTCTTGACCGACCGGTCTTGACCAGTCCAAACCGGTCCAAGTCCAAACCGGTCCGAACCGGTCTTTGGACAAGTCCAAACCGGTCCGAACCGGTCCAAACCGGTTTGGACCGGTTTGGACCGACAGGTCTTGACCAGTCCGGTCTTGACCGACCGGTCTTGACCAGTACGGTCTTGACCAGTACGGTCTTGACCAGTCCGGTCTTGACCGTCCGGTCTTGACCAGTCTGGCCTTGACCGTCCGGTCTTGACCAGTCTGGTCTTGACCGTCCGGTCTTGACCAGTCCGGTCTTGACCGTCCGGCCTTGGAGGTTCGGTCTTGACCAGTACGGTCTTGACCAGTCTGGTCTTGACCGTCCGGTCTTGACCAGTCCGGTCTTGACCAGTCCAAACCGGTCCAAGTCCAAACCGGTTCAAACCGGTCCGAACCGGTCCAAACCGGTCCGGTCTTGACCGACCGGTCTTGACCAGTCCAAACCGGTCCAAGTCCAAACCGGTCCGAACCGGTCTTTGGACAAGTCCAAACCGGTCCAAACCGGTCCGAACCGGTCCAAACCGGTCCAAACCGGTCCGAACCGGTCCGAACCGGTCCGAACCGGTCCGAACCGGTACGAACCGGTCCAAACCGGTCCAAACCGGTCCGAACCGGTCCAAACTAACGGAAAGGAACGGAAACTAACGGAAACTAACGGAAAATACCGGAAACTAAGGGAAAGGAACGGAAACTAACGGAAACTGACGGAAAGTATCGGAAAGTAACGGAAACTAACGGAAACTAACGGAAGCTAACGGAAAGCAACGGAAAATAACGGAAAGTAACGGAAACTAACGGAAAGTAACGGAAAGTATCGAAAAGTAACGGAAACTAACGGAAACTAACGGAAACCAACGGAAACTAACGGAAACTAACGGAAACTAACGGAAACTGACGGAAAATAACGGAAAGTAACGGAAAGTATCGGAAAGTAACGGAAACTAACGGAAAGTAACGGAAACCAACGGAAACAAACGGAAACTAACGGAGTGTGCCACACTCGTAAGGGTGCCATTGGGCTCCCCTAATGTGCCGCCCAGGGTGTGCCGCCAAGAATGTGCCACCCTCGAAAGTGTGCCATTGGGCTCCCCATATGTGCCGCCCAGGGTGTGCCGCCAATGATGTGCCACCCTCGAATGTGTGCCATTGGGCTCCCCATATGTGCCGCCAATGATGTGCCACCCTCGAATGTGTGCCATTGGGCTCCCCATATGTGCCGCTCACGGTGTGCCGGCAGTGACGTGCCGCCAGTGACGTGCCGCCAGTGACGTGCCACCCTCGAATGTGTGCCATTGGGCTCCCCATATGTGCCGCCCAGGGTGTGCCGCCAATGATGTGCCACCCTCGTAAGGGTGCCATTGGGCTCCCCTAATGTGCCGCCCAGGGTGTGCCGCCAAATATGTGCCACCCTGGTAAGTGTGCCATTGGGCTCCCCATATGTGCCGCCCAGGTTGTGCCGCCAATGATGTGCCACCCTCGTCAGTGTGCCATTGGGCTCCCCTAATGTGCCGCCCAGGGTGTGCCGCCAAGGATTGCCACCCTCGAAAGTGTGCCATTGGGCTCCCCATATGTGCCGCCCAGGGTGTGCCGCCAAGTATGTGCCACCCTTCGTAAGTGTGCCATTGGGCTCCCCATATGTGCCGCTCACGGTGTGCCGCCAGTGACGTGCCACCCTCGAATGTGTGCCATTGGGCTCCCCATATGTGCCGCCCAGGGTGTGCCGCCAAATATGTGCCACCCTCGTAAGGTTGCCATTGGGCTCCCCTAATGTGCCGCCCAGGGTGTGCCGCCAAATATGTGCCACCCTGGTAAGTGTGCCATTGGGCTCCCCATATGTGCCGCCAAGGGTGTGCCGCCAATGATGTGCCAAACCGGTCCAAACCGGTCCAAACCGGTCCGAACCGGTTCGAACCGGTCCAAAC
This sequence comes from Octopus bimaculoides, assembly GCF_046866305.1. Taxonomy (NCBI): domain Eukaryota; kingdom Metazoa; phylum Mollusca; class Cephalopoda; order Octopoda; family Octopodidae; genus Octopus; species Octopus bimaculoides. The sequence goes on along the minus strand of NC_142940.1, from coordinate 8,905,248 downwards.
CGGTCCGAACCGGTCCAAACCGGATTTGACCGGTTCGGACCGACCGCTCTTGACCAGTCGGGTCTTGACCGTCCGGTCTTGACCGACCGGTCTTGACCAGTCCGGTCTTGACCGTCCGGTCTTGACCGTCCGGTCTTGACCAGTCCGGTCTTGACCGTCCGGTCTTGACCGTCCGGTCTTGACCAGTCCGGTCTTGACCGTCCGGTCTTGACCAGTCCAAACCGGTCCGAACCGGTCCAAACCGGTCCGAACCCGTCCAAACCGGTCCGAACCGGTCCAAACCGGTCCGAACCGGTCCAAACCGGATTTGACCGGTTCGGACCGACCGGTCTTGACCAGTCCGGTTTTGACCGTCCGGTCTTGACCAGTCCGTTCTTGACCAGTCCGGTCTTGGACCGGTTCGGACCGGTTTGGACCCATATGTGCCGCTCAGGATGTGGCACCCTCCAAAGTGTGCCATAGGGCTCCCCACATGTGCCGCTAACGGAATATAACGGAAAATAACGGAAACAAACGGAATGTAACGGAAACAAACGGAAACTAACGGAAATTACCGGAATCTAACGGAAAGGAACGGAAACTAACGGAAACTAACGGAAAATACCGGAAACTAAGGGAAAGGAACGGAAACTAACGGAAACTAACGGAAACTGACGGAAAATAACGGAAAGTAACGGAAACCAACGGAAACAAACGGAAACTAACGGAAATTACCGGAAACTAACGGAAAGGAACGGAAACTAACGGAAACTGACGGAAAATAACGGAAAGTAACGGAAAGTATCGGAAAGTAACGGAAACTAACGGAAAGTAACGGAAACCAACGGAAACAAACGGAAACTAACGGAAATTACCGGAAACTAACGGAAAGCAACGGAAAATAACGGAAAGTAACGGAAAGTATCGGAGAGTAACGGAAACCAACGGAAAATAACGGAAAGTAACGGAAAATAACGGAAACAAACGGAAACTCAGGGTGTGCCGCCAATGATGTGCCACACTCGTAAGGGTGCCATTGGGCTCCCCTAATGTGCCGCCCAGGGTGTGCCGCCAAGGATGTGCCACCCTTCGTAAGTGTGCCATTGGGCTCCCCATATGTGCCGCTCACGGTGTGCCGCCAGTGACGTGCCACCCTCGAATGTGTGCCATTGGGCTCCCCATATGTGCCGCCCAGGTTGTGCCGCCAAGAATGTGCCACCCTCGAAAGTGTGCCATTGGGCTCCCCATATGTGCCGCCCAGGGTGTGCCGCCAATGATGTGCCACCCTCGAATGTGTGCCATTGGGCGCCCCATATGTGCCGCTCACGGTGTGCCGGCAGTGACGTGCCGCCAGTGACGTGCCAGTGACCGGTCCGGTCTTGACCAGTCCGGTCTTGACCGACCGGTCTTGTCTAGTCCAAACCGGTCCAAGTCCAAACCGGTCCGAACCGGTCTTTTGGACAAGTCCAAACCGGTCCAAACCGGTCCGAACCGGTCCAAACCGGTTCAAACCGGTCCAAACCGGTCCAAACCGGTCCGAACCGGTTCGAACCGGTCCAAACCGGTTCAAACCGGTCCGAACCGGTCCAAACCGGTTCAAACCGGTCCAAACCGGTCCGAACCGGTCCAAACCGGTTTGGACCGGTTTGGACCGACAGGTCTTGACCAGTCCGGTCTTGACCGACCGGTCTTGACCAGTACGGTCTTGACCAGTACGGTCTTGACCAGTACGGTCTTGACCAGTCCGGTCTTGACCGTCCGGTCTTGACCAGTCTGGCCTTGACCGTCCGGTCTTGACCAGTCTGGTCTTGACCGTCCGGTCTTGACCAGTCCGGTCTTGACCGTCCGGCCTTGAAGGTTCGGTCTTGACCAGTCCGGTCTTGACCAGTACGGTCTTGACCAGTCTGGTCTTGACCGTCCGGTCTTGACCAGTCCGGTCTTGACCAGTCCAAACCGGTCCAAGTCCAAACCGGTTCAAACCGGTCCGAACCGGTCCAAACCGGTCCGGTCTTGACCAGTCCGGTCTTGACCGACCGGTCTTGACCAGTCCAAACCGGTCCAAGTCCAAACCGGTCCTAACCGGTCTTTGGAAAGTCCAAACCGGTCCAAACCGGTCCGAACCGGTCCAAACCGGTTCAAACCGGTCCAAACCGGTCCGAACCGGTTCGAACCGGTCCAAACCGGTCCGAACCGGTCCAAACCGGTCCGAACCGGTTCGAACCGGTTCAAACCGGTTTGGACCGGTTTGAACCGGTTTGAACCGGTTCGAACCGGTTTGAACCGGTTTGAACCGGTTCTAACCGGTTCGGACCGGTTTAGACCGGTTTGAACCGGTTCAAACCGGTTTGAACCGGTTCGAACCGGTTCGGACCGGTTTGGACCGGTTTGAACCGGTTTGGACCGGTTTGAACCGGTTTGGACCGGTTCGGACTGGTTTGGACCGGTTTGGACTTGTCCAAAGACCGGTTCGGACCGGTTTGGACTTGGACCGGTTTGGACTGGTCAAGACCGGTCGGTCAAGACCGGACCGGCTTGGACCGGTTCGGACCGGTTTGAACCGGTTTGGACTTGGACCGGTTTGGACTGGTCAAGACCGGTCGGTCAAGACCGGACTGGTCAAGACCGTACTGGTCAAGACCGGACTGGTCAAGACCGAACCTTCAAGGTCGGACGGTCAAGACCGGACTGGTCAAGACCGGACGGTCAAGACAAGACTGGTCAAGACCGGACGGTCAAGACCGGACTGGTCAAGACCGTACTGGTTTGGACCGGTTCGAACCGGTCCAAACCGGTCCGAACCGGTCCCAACCGGTCCAAACCGGTCCGAACCGGTCCGAACCGGTCCGAACCGGTCCGAACCGGTACGAACCGGTCCAAACCGGTCCAAACCGGTCCGAACCGGTCCAAACTAACGGAAAGGAACGGAAACTAACGGAAACTAACGGAAAATACCGGAAACTAAGGGAAAGGAACGGAAACTAACGGAAACTGACGGAAAGTATCGGAAAGTAACGGAAACTAACGGAAACTAACGGAAGCTAACGGAAAGCAACGGAAAATAACGGAAAGTAACGGAAACTAACGGAAAGTAACGGAAAGTATCGAAAAGTAACGGAAACTAACGGAAACTAACGGAAACCAACGGAAACTAACGGAAACTAACGGAAACTAACGGAAACTGACGGAAAATAACGGAAAGTAACGGAAAGTATCGGAAAGTAACGGAAACCAACGGAAACAAACGGAAACTAACGGAGTGTGCCACACTCGTAAGGGTGCCATTGGGCTCCCCTAATGTTCTGACCGGTTCTGACCGGTTTGAACCGGTTCCGACCGGTTCGGACCGGTTTGAACCGGTTCCGACCGGTTTGAACCGGTTTGAACCGGTTCTGACCGGTTTGAACCGGTTCTGACCGGTTTGAACCGGTTCTGACCGGTTTGAACCGGTTCTGACCGGTTCGGACCGGTTTGAACCGGTTCTGACCGGTTTTGACCTATCCGGACCGGTTTTGACCAGTTCGGACCGGTTTTGACCAGTTCGGACCCGACCGGTCTTGACCAGTCCGCACCGACCGGTCTTGACCAGTCCGGTCCCGACCGGTCTGGACCGTCCGGTCTTGACCAGTCCGGACCGACCGGCCTTGACCAGTCCGGTCCCGACCGGTCTTGACCATCCGGTCTTGACCAGTCCGCACCGACCGGTCTTGACCAGTCCGGGGCCGACCGGTCTTGACCAGTCCGGGGCCGACCGGTCTTGACCAGTCCGGGGCCGACCGGTCTTGACCGGTCGGTGCGGACTGGTCAAGACCGGTCGGCCCCGGACTGGTTCTGACCGGTTTGAACCGGTTCTGACCGGTTCGGACCGGTTTGAACCGGCTCTGACCGGTTTGAACCGGTTCTGACCGGTTTGAACCGGTTCTGACCGGTTTGAACCGGTTCTGACCGGTTTGAACCGGTTCTGACCGGTTCAAACCGGTTTGTACCGGTTCAAACCGGTCAGAACCGGTTCTGACCGGTTTGAACCGGTTCTGACCGGTTCGGACCGGTTTGAACCGGTTCTGACCGGTTCGGACCGGTTTGAACCGGTTCTGACCGGTTTGAACCGGTTCGGACCGGTTTGAACCGGTTCTGACCGGTTTTGACCTATCCGGACCGGTTTTGACCAGTTCGGACCGGTTTTGACCAGTTCGGACCCGACCGGTCTTGACCAGTCCGCACCGATCGGTCTTGACCAGTCCGGTCCCGACCGGTCCGGACCGTCCGGTCTTGACCAGTCCGGACCGACCGGCCTTGACCAGTCCGGTCCCGACCGGTCTTGACCATCCGGTCTTGACCATCCGGTCTTGACCATCCGGTCTTGACCAGTCCGGTTTGAACCGGTTCTGACCGGTTCGGACCGGTTTGAACCGGTTCTGACCGGTTTGAACCGGTTCTGACCGGTTTGAACCGGTTCTGACCGGTTTGAACCGGTTCTGACCGGTTCGGACCGGTTTGAACCGGTTCTGACCGGTTTTGACCTATCCGGACCGGTTTTGACCAGTTCGGACCGGTTTTGACCAGTTCGGACCCAACCGGTCTTGAACAGTCCGGACCGACCGGCCTTGACCAGTCCGGTCCCGACCGGTCTTGACCATCCGGTGCGGACTGGTCAAGACCGGATGGTCAAGACCGGTCGGGACCGGACTGGTCAAGGCCGGTCGGTCCGGACTGGTCAAGGCCGGACGGTCCGGACCGGTCGGGACCGGACTGGTCAAGACCGGTCGGCCCCGGACTGGTTCTGACCGGTTTGAACCGGTTCTGACCGGTTCGGACCGGTTTGAACCGGTTATGACCGGTTCAAACCGGTTTGTACCGGTTCAAACCGGTCAGAACCGGTTCAAACCGGTTAGAACCGGTTCAAACCGGTCAGAACCGGTTTGAACCGGTTCTGACCGGTTCGGACCGGTTTGAACCGGTTCTGACCGGTTTGAACCGGTTCTGACCGGTTTGAACCGGTTCTGACCGGTTTGAACCGGTTCTGACCGGTTCGGACCGGTTTGAACCGGTTCTGACCGGTTTTGACCTATCCGGACCGGTTTTGACCAGTTCGGACCGGTTTTGACCAGTTCGGACCCGACCGGTCTTGACCAGTCCGGTCCCGACCGGTCTTGACCATCCGGTCTTGACCAGTCCGCACCGACCGGTCTTGACCAGTCCGGGGCCGACCGGTCTTGACCAGCCCGGTGCGGACTGGTCAAGACCGGATGGTCAAGACCGGTCGGGACCGGACTGGTCAAGGCCGGTCGGTCCGGACTGGTCAAGGCCGGACGGTCCGGACCGGTCGGGACCGGACTGGTCAAGACCGGTCGGCCCCGGACTGGTTCTGACCGGTTTGAACCGGTTCTGACCGGTTCGGACCGGTTTGAACCGGTTCTGACCGGTTCGGACCGGTTTGAACCGGTTCTGACCGGTTCAAACCGGGTTGTACCGGTTCAAACCGGTCAGAACCGGTTCAAACCGGTTTGAACCGGTTCTAACCGGTTTGAACCGGTTCTGACCGGTTCGGACCGGTTTGAACCGGTTCTGACCGGTTCGGACCGGTTTGAACCGGTTCTGACCGGTTCAAACCGGTTTGTACCGGTTCAAACCGGTCAGAACCGGTTCAAACCGGTTAGAACCGGTTCAAACCGGTCAGAACCGGTTTGAACCGGTTCTGACCGGTTCGGACCGGTTTGAACCGGTTCTGACCGGTTCGGACCGGTTTGAACCGGTTCTGACCGGTTTTGACCTATCCGGACCGGTTTTGACCAGTTCGGACCGGTTTTGACCAGTTCGGACCCGACCGGTCTTGACCAGTCCGGACCGACCGGCCTTGACCAGTCCGGTCCCGACCGGTCTTGACCATCCGGTCTTGACCAGTCCGCACCGACCGGTCTTGACCAGTCCGGGGCCGACCGGTCTTGACCAGCCCGGTGCGGACTGGTCAAGACCGGATGGTCAAGACCGGTCGGGACCGGACTGGTCAAGGCCGGTCGGTCCGGACTGGTCAAGGCCGGACGGTCCGGACCGGTCGGGACCGGACTGGTCAAGACCGGTCGGCCCCGGACTGGTTCTGACCGGTTTGAACCGGTTCTGACCGGTTCGGACCGGTTTGAACCGGTTCTGACCGGTTCGGACCGGTTTGAACCGGTTCTGACCGGTTTGAACCGGTTCTGACCGGTTCAAACCGGGTTGTACCGGTTCAAACCGGTCAGAACCGGTTCAAACCGGTTTGAACCGGTTCTAACCGGTTTGAACCGGTTCTGACCGGTTCGGACCGGTTTGAACCGGTTCTGACCGGTTCGGACCGGTTCTGACCGGTTCGGACCGGTTTGAACCGGTTCTGACCGGTTTTGACCTATCCGGACCGGTTTTGACCAGTTCGGACCGGTTTTGACCAGTTCGGACCCGACCGGTCTTGACCAGTCCGCACCGACCGGTCTTGACCAGTCCGGTCCCGACCGGTCCGGACCGTCCGGTCTTGACCAGTCCGGACCGACCGGCCTTGACCAGTCCGGTCCCGACCGGTCTTGACCAGCCCGGTGCGGACTGGCCAAGACCGGATGGTCAAGACCGGTCGGGACCGGACTGGTCAAGGCCGGTCGGTCCGGACTGGTCAAGGCCGGACGGTCCGGACCGGTCGGGACCGGACTGGTCAAGACCGGTCGGCCCCGGACTGGTTCTGACCGGTTTGAACCGGTTCTGACCGGTTCGGACCGGTTTGAACCGGTTCTGACCGGTTCAAACCGGTTTGTACCGGTTGAAACCGGTCAGAACCGGTTCAAACCGGTTAGAACCGGTTCAAACCGGTTAGAACCGGTTCAAACCGGTCAGAACCGCTTCTGACCGGTTTGAACCGGTTCTAACCGGTCTGAACCGGTTCTGACCGGTTCGGACCGGTTTGAACCGGTTCTGACCGGTTTGAACCGGTTCTGACCGGTTCGGACCGGTTTGAACCGGTTCTGACCGGTTTTGACCTATCCGGGCCGGTTTTGACCAGTTCGGACCGGTTTTGACCAGTCCGGACCGACCGGCCTTGACCAGTCCGGTCCCGACCGGTCTTGACCATCCGGTCTTGACCAGTCCGGGGCCGACCGGTCTTGACCAGTCCGGGGCCGACCGGTCTTGACCAGTCCGCACCGACCGGTCTTGACCAGTCCGGTCCCGACCGGTCTTGACCAGTCCAGTCCGGACCGACCGGCCTTGACCAGTCCGGTCCCGACCGGTCAGAACCGGTTCAAACCGGTCCGAACCGGTCAGAACCAGTTCAAACCGGTCAGAACCGGTTCAAACCGGTCAGAACCGGTTCAAACCGGTCAGAACCGGTACAAACCGGTCCGAACCGGTCAGAACCGGTTCAAACCGGTCCGAACCGGTCAGAACCGGTTCAAACCGGTCAGAACCGGTTCAAACCGGTCAGAACCGGTTCAAACCGGTTCAAACCGGTTTTGACCAGTTCGGACCGGTTTTGACCAGTCCGGACCGGTTTTGACCGGTCGGTCCGGACTGGTCAAGACCGGACGGTCCGGACCGGTCGGGACCGGACTGGTCAAGACCGGTCGGTGCGGACTGGTCAAGACCGGTCGGCCCCGGACTGGTCAAGACCGGACGGTCCGGACCGGTCGGTGCGGACTGGTCAAGACCGGTCGGCCCCGGACTGGTCAAGACCGGTCGGGTCCGAACTGGTCAAAACCGGTCCGGATAGGTCAAAACCGGTCTGAACTGGTCAGAACCGGTCCGAACTGGTACGGACTGGTCAAGACCGGATGGTCCGGACCGGTTCTGACCGGTTCGGACCGGTTAGGACCGGTTCTGACCGGTTTTGACCGGTTCTGACCAGTTCGGACCGGTTTTGACCGGTTATGACCAGTTCGGACCGGTTCTGACCGGTTCGGACCGGTTTGGACCGGTTCTGACCAGTTCGGACCCGACCGGTTTGGACCGGTTTTTGCGTCCGAAGACGCAAAGACCGTCCCAAACACCCAAAAGCGTTCCCGATTACGCAAAACTTTCCCGAAGTTGCAAGAACGTTCCCGACGCAAGAAAGTTCCTGAAGACGCACGAACGTTCCCGGTTCTGACCGGTTCGAACCGGTTCGGACCGGTTCTGACCAGTTCGGACCGGTTTTGACCGGATCTGACCAGTTCGGACCGGTTTTGACCAGTTCGGACCCGACCGGTCTTGACTGGTCCGGTCTTGACCAGTCCGGGACCTAAAATTTGGGACCTAAAATTTGGGACCTAAAATTTGGCTGGTATTTTTCATACTAATCTCAATATGACTCGTCGAATAGATATTTAACACTTAGCACCCCCCCTCCCCCATACACACACATGCAGATCTTTTTATCATTTTACTTGTTTCAGACATTGGGCTGCGGCCATGCTGGAGTAACGTCTTGAAGGGTTTTAGTCGAAGAAATCGAACTACAGTACCACAGTACCTAATATTTTTTTTCTTTCTAAGCTTGATATTTATTCTATCGTTGTCTTCTGCCGAACCGCTAAGTTACGGGTACGTAACCACACCACCACCGGTTGTCAAGCGGTGGTGGGAGACGAACACAGACATAGACACACACACATACATATATATATATATATATGTATATATATATATATATATATATATATATATATATATATATATATATATATATGTATTTATATATATATATATATATATACATACATATATATATATACACGACAGGCTTCTTTCAGTTTCCGTCTACCAAATCCACTCACAAGGCTTTGGTCACCCCAGAGCTATAATAGAAGACACTAGCTCAAGGTGCCACGCAATGGGACTGAACCCGGATTCAAGCTTCTTACCACACAGCCATTCCTACGCCTAAATGTGTGTGTGTAAACATATATATATATATATATATGTATGTGTATATATATATATATATATATATATAAACATCATGATATATAAAACTTCATAATAGATAAGAAAACTGACGTGGCTGGAACGCTAATGTTTAACGATCGAGAATCGGTAATTGACATAGTAATGAAGGTAAATTATTTTTACATTAACAATTGATGGTTCAGGAGGTGTTTAGAATTTGTTTTAATAATATTTAGGTTGAATGGCGAGAAATAGTTTGCGTTAGGAGGTGAGTATTAGTAACTGGAAGTTAATGCTTCTGGTAATGCGGTGAGTAATGCTGTGAGGAAGCTAATAATAAATTAAAAGAGAGAATGTGGATGTCTAAAGCAGGAGATTATATTGCGAGAAGAATATCTTGAAGGTTAATATTAACAGACAAATAAGATCTGCTTGAAAAATGCGTGCGTGCGCGTGACTCGGTGTTCGTGCTTGTTTCTCTTGATGCATATGTGTCTGTGTATGTGTGTATGTGTGTATGTATGTGGGTACGTGAATGTACGTGTGTGTGCATGAATTATGTGTTTGTGTGTGCGTGTGTGTTTATTTGTGTGGGGGTTTGTGTTTGTGCGTATATGTATGTATGTATACGTGCATGTATACATGCATGTATATATGTTCGTGCGTTTGTGTGAATATATGTGTGTAATTTATGAGTGTATGTGTGTGTGTGCGCGTGTGTGTACGTGAATGTATGTGTGTATATTTGCATACGTGGGCGTGTTTTCCTTTTTTTCTGTGTACCAGGGGTTATGTTGGGGGATAAGCCACAGACAAATATCAAAATGACCTGAAAGGAACCCAAATTGTTACTTTTGTCGAGTATCTGTACAGCAGATTGATATTAAAAGTCATTGTTAGGCACCGAGCCAATTCATATTAAAACGCAGAGGGTTGCAAGAATATAAACGAATGCATTGCATTGGAATGAAATGTCCTTCTCAGTAGGAATTCAACTCGGAAGTAAGAAAGACGAAACTTAATACTCTAAGATTTTTGTTTATTTTTAGTATAGCTTTACCTTGTTTTTTTGTTTGTTTTTTATTTTCATTGCTTACTTAGAGATGGGACATCATTCTGGATTTTTTTGCTGGGACTCATAGACTAGCGGAAGAAAAGAAGAAAATGACTGAGATAATGCCTTCAATAGAAGAGTCACTTTTAACGGTACCCCATGTACGAGATGGCGGCGGATCAAGTCTTCTACCTCCATTAAAACACCGAATTCTAATCTTGGTACAAAGTGATTTTAGTGAATTTTGGGGAAGGTTACAATCGATTAAAATCGGCCCCATTTCCTAACTGGTACTTTATTTTATCGAAACGCGAAGTATGGATGTGAACTTCGACATGAGTTGAAATTAGAAATTAAATAAGTGTAACTTAATTAGGTAAAGAATTTTATCTGACTATCTCTCTGTTCTGACGATTCACCGCCATTAAAATATTATTTTTTTTTTCTTTAGTGTTTGTCTTTAGCAGCGTAGTCGGGAAAGCGTCAACGTGTGCAATTCCAGCTCTGTCTAACCACGATAATCTCCACCTCACGCAATGCATCCTAGAAAGAATAGGTACTAAACATAGCTTAGGTTGGGCCCTGATCAACTTGGATCAATCGAAAGCTTTCGATGGGATCGACCATCGCTACTAAGTAGCAATCCCCAAGGCAGCCAGTTTTGCTCCTGTTCTCACGTGCTCGTTCAGTGGTCAGAGTAAATGGCCATCCATCGGAGCCGTTTCAAATCACAGATCATACTTCTGGCCTGTCACCTTTCAAGGGTGCCCTCTTTCATCTCTTCTCTAAGTACTGATCCTTGAGTCACTACTTTGGAAACTGGAGATGTGGAGGGGTATCCCGTTTTGTTTGAGACATGGAAGATCTGTATCGGCGTATGCAGATGATGACACGTAGTAGGGACGGGCACTACAGAAATCGATATAATCGGCAACAATCTAAAGGAATATGAGACTGTGATGGAACAAGAATTAATCAGGACAAGTCTGTGGGCTTACAGCTTGGCACCCGAAGAGGAAAGTCTATGCCGTCGAACAGCGTCGTGGGGTACTGGACGGATGGTACTGTTAAGTTATCTGGGTCTGGTTTGGTCGAAATATCTTTATGAATACGAAATGGAGCGATATTACGAGCAGGACGGCCAGTCTCACCCATAAATTGGCTGAGAAAAGGTGGCGGATGCATTTGTCACTTTCGTTATATATTACCGACGTGCCTTGTCCTGTTTCTCGTCTAACCAAGTTGGGGTGTTTGTTCTCTCACTTCTTGTAAAAGAGATGCATTCATTGGCCAAGCGATTCCACCGCTATCAACATCCTCTGGACGGAGGGATCGGTATGTAGTGGCTGTTTATGCACAGACATGCATTAAGGCTTCGGCATCTGCAAATATTCCTAGATAGTGAGCAGGTGTGATTGTCCTTTGCCAGGCACGATTTTCCACAGCTCATTTTCTTGAGGGAGCTGTGGTCCTGAGTCAAATGAAGAACAAGACTGGTGCCTTACATCTGGAAATGTCAAGTGCTCATAGTCTGGATTTCAGCCTCTTAATCAACCTCTGTCTTCGTTTAAATCAGGACTTCAGCTCTACCAAGGAAATAAGCTGCAAGAAAACGTGGTTACAATTTACCGTCTAGGGATCTTTACATAGATAGCAATCGCAGGGCATTTTGTTCATTATCAATCACAACATACATAAATCTCTGTGCAGCGGATGTTGGCAGTAGATGGATCTTCTGACAATTGGAATGCATTCCTTCCACGGGAACAGAAAAAAACAAGGCAGTAATAAGTAACAGAAGCGATGTATGCGCTCGTCACTTCTGCCGGACATTTCAGAGACAAGTTTCTCTCTGTCACTTTCCCCATTACGCATGTGGCCTCACTCAGCTACTATCTTCTCAGGAGGCTGGACTGAGAGCAAACATTTTAACTGAGCTTTAGGCCTAGTGATCCACGACACTGGTTGTAAAGACTGAAGTATCTAAGACTTCGGGTTCTTTCCCTTCGTCTGAAAGTAAGGAAGTGCTGTTATCTTTTTAGTTCAAAGTTTGCCAATGCTGAAAATATTCGGAATGGAGTTTGTCGAGCGCCTATGAAGGCAGTGGCTAGTTTGGCGACGGCAGAATTTTCCCCGCGCCAACATCCTTTATCTGCGTGAGGATATTTTTTAGTATTTCATTCTTATTGTTCAGATAGTTCCAAAAATATTTTTAATCTGTTTAAAATGTGTCCGCTTTCTCTTGTGCAAAGTCTGCATTTCTTTGGCCCATTGATGTATGACCTCAGTCTTTTAAAAACCCTCCATCTAATGTAGTCAGCGTTTCTGTATGTAGCTGGCAGTGTTGCGGAATTCTTCTAGTCATGTGTCAGCATTGAAGTGAAGCTCCTTTTACCTGTTGTTTCTTTTCTTCCCTTTCTCACTTCAACACCACCTTGTACTGCTTGAATTAAGGTATTGGTTATTTCTCCATCAACATTCTAATTCCAGTTTCCTATTTTCGTTCATTTTGGCCAGCTGAGTGGGCTGGACACAACTGAATACCGCATGTTATTTAATCTATCGCTCTGCTTTTTCTTCTACTAACCATTCTTGAATAATTGCTCCTAGCAGAACCACAAGGGTTGGTGAGAGGTCGATTATATCGACCCTGGAACTCGATTGATAAGGCGGTGAGCTGGCAGAATCGTCAGCACGTCGGAAAAAAATGCTTAGCGGCATTTCTCCCAAATGTTTACATTCTGTGTTCAAATGTCACCGGTGTTAACTTTGTCGTTCACCTCCTTGGAATCGCTAGAATAAGCGCCAGTCAAGTACTGAGGTCGATGTAAAGGATTCGTTCATTCTCTCCAAAATTAATGGCCTTGAACCTTGAAATGCTCCAACATCCCGTTCAAGAGGAATATTGTGATCTCGGTCACATATACTCTATAGAAACCGGATAATCAGTCGTTTGAGTCCTGGGGCTCAAGAAAGGAAATTGCTTGACTAATAGTTTATTTTATCAACCTTAAAAAACATGAAAGCAAAGTTGATCTCGGCGTGATTTGAACTTGGAACCTAAAAAGCTGGAAAAATATCACAAAATATTTTGTCTGACGTGCTAACGATACAGCCAGTTCCCTATTCTTTAATAATCCTTTCTTATTTTGGCAGCAGAAAGTCAGCAGTTTTGAGGGGTAGGGAAGTCGATTACATCGATCCCAGTACTTGACTGATACTTTTTTTTATCGATCTCGAAAGGATGAGACGCAAAGTCGACCTCGGTGGAATTTGAACTCGGAGAGTAAACACCATTCTTTAATAATAAATTCTAACAAAGGCACGAGGTTGAGAGTTTGGAGAAAGGATAATCGTTTGAATTGATCCCTCTACTTAACAGTTACTTTATTTAATCGACCCTGGAGTGGGAGATGAAAGGCAATGTTAACTTCGGCGTGATTTGAACTTAAAGAGCTGGAAGAAACACTCTGACGACCTACCACTCCAACAACCTTCGACCCCAATTATTTAATAATGTTTTAAATTTAAGCGTAGGGCCAACAGTTTTTGAGGGTAGGGGAAGACGATTACATCGATCTCAGTACTTGACTGGTACTTTTTTTATCGATCCCGAAAGGATGAGACGCAAAGTTGACCTCCGCGGAATTTGAACCCTGAACGGAAAGCTGGACCAAATGCTTAACAACATTTTGTCTGAGATCGTAGGTTATAGTAATTTTAATCGCCGCCCACCTAACGCCACTTCACAGAATTTGGTTGGTATTTCACTTCCTTGACTGTGGAAGGAAAGTTGAAATGGTATCTTAACATCGCCGATATTAAACACTGAACATGCATGTAACACATCTCGGTGCAAGATAGAACGAACATCTTAAGGAAAGCGTTATCTGTCTGAGGTCCTTGTTGTGACACTTGACAGATGACTATAGACTCCGGTGCATTTTTACCTACACTGTGTTATGAAGGAATAACAATAATGATGATGATGATGATGATGATAATGATGATGATGATGATGATGATAATGATGATGATGATGATGATGATTTCTTTATCAACCACAAGGGTTTACATTAAGTAAAACATTATGGACAGTACAGGACAAAATAAAGAAAGTCTGTGTATATGTGTGTGAGTTTGTGTTGTGAGGATATTAATAGTATTGGTGATAATAATCTTTTCTATGCATGTATGTGTGTTCTTGTGCTATGATAGTTAATCAACTAAGCATATATATATATATATATATATATATATATATATATATATATATATATACATGCATAGATAGATAGATAGATAGATAAGGAAATAAATTGATAGCTAGGATGTGTAAGGCACACAGGCATGTATGTTAGCAAGATAGAACCCGGTGGCCCCACGACGGATGGGACACAATAGATGATAAATAGATTAACACATAGACACACTGATAGATTAAGAGGCGACGGGGAGAGGTTAGGTTTGACATAACAGACGGATAGGCGGACAAGCGGAAAGATGGGGCAGACAAAATAACAGACAGCTCAACAGTTAGATTAGAAAAAGACATACGGAAGGAATGTAGAAAATAAAAAAATGTAAAGAAAAGACTTAAAAGATTCTGGAATAAAGATAGAAAGCTTTTATTTAATTTGTTGCGTTGTTGTTGTATTTGTTTGTGTTTTATATTTTTGTTTTGTGTTTTATTTTAATAACTGAGCAATTACGAATATATGTGATTGTATGTAGGTACGTACATGTATGTGCATATGCATGCGTACGTTTTGTGGAATGTGATTCTATTATACCGCACTACTCACACATGCTATATATATGTATATATATGTGTGTGCATGTGTGTGTGTAAGTATGTATGTATTTTACATTAGATGTAGGTAGGTACCTTTCTGTATGTGACTTATGGTGAAGTTCAGCGTGCTTGGATGTTTACGTTTGTAAGCAAGAATTAACGAGGAAAGGTAACGAGGAAGAGAAAGAGAAAGTGAAGGAAAAAGTGGGGTGGGAGAAAGAAAGAGAGAGAGAGAGAGAGAGAGAGAGAGAGAGAGAGAGAGAGAGAGAGAGAGAGAGACAGAGAGAAGGAAAGAAGGAAAGAAACAGAGGAAAAAAAATGTAAGAGAAACAGTTCTGCCTGCTTTCTTGCCCATCCCACACAACATCAACTAGAACAGCAGCAGCCCTTACCATCTTTGACTTGAAGAACTATCGTGTTACCATACCAAATCTTCACATCACCTTGCCATGAAAACGAATAAAAAAAGACTACCGGTTGGTTGCGCCACCTGGTGGCCGTTCCCTCATTGCCGTATAAATACGTAGCTCTTTAGCTATTTAAGACATCAGTTTTTGGGCGTTCGGATTAGTCTGCTAATTTTATCAGGTGGTAAGCTCTGTGCCAGCTGAATATTTGCTGTAGCCCCCTCCATTTCGGCTTCAAATTGCTGAAAGATAAATAGATTGAAAGTCTATTTTCATTGAAATTCGTTTATTTGAGTAAGCAAGCGATTAAAACCAGAAACCATGGACATAGATTCAGATATCAGTGTAAAACGCACTTATCGTCGTTATGAGGTGTACAGGGGTCAGTCTCCAACTAGTCAAAGCAGGACTGAGGTAAGTTGTTTTTTTTTTTTCCGACTTCGGAAATACTCATGGACGTTGCTATTAATGTTTTTTTTTGTTGTCGTTGTTATGACATTTTAATTATTATTATTATAATTATTACTATTGCTACTTTACATTGCGACTATCATCACCGCTTATTGATTTCTTTGATCACTTAATGATCCACTTTCTAAATTTTCGTGTGGTTTTCATTCTTGTAAGGCTTTTGCCAGAATCATGCACACACACACACTCACACTCACACACACACACACACACACATACACATACACACACATACACACACACTTGCATGTACATACATACATACATACATACATACATATATACATACATACATATATACATACATACATGTGTATATAGTCATACACACATACCTACATATATATATATAAGTATAAATATATATACATATGTGAATATATATATGCCTATATAAAAAATATATATCTATATACATATATATATATATATATATATATATATATATATATATATATATATATATATATATATATATATATATACATATAAATACACACATATATATATGTATATAACTTATACATTGATGATATATATGAAAAGATTTTAAAGGACAAAAAAAAATTAATGAAATGAAATCAAATTGAAGATTTTTTCCACAATGGTTTTGAAAAAAAAAAAGTTATTTGGAGAATTACACAAATTTCGGATTCTTTGGATAAATGGATATACACATACGCTCTACTTCATCTTGACAGCAGACGATACAATTATAAATCTAACGAAACACTATGGAAAGAATATACACCCAGAAGATCATAAAACAAAATAATATTTGGAGACTAATACCGTCTTCTTTTGTCTTTGGCATCGTTCTAACAACACCTACTTTCAAAATTACCAAAAATGGATTTCAATTTTTTTTTCCCTTCGAAAAAATTCCATGATAGCTTTTGGGCTT